>NC_039366.1:15912187-15976549 GCF_003573695.1 Papaver somniferum
ACACATTCAAGAAAAAATTTAATTTGGTATTTAAAATATTTAAAGAAATATTTCAAAAAAAAATTGTCCAAAAGGTAAGTCTTGGTTAACCTATGTCCACGGCGCAAGAATGAGCCCGAGTCCAAAACTCAAGCCTTAGCGGAAACAAATATTGTTTGTCTCACCCATTCCACCCACATTGTTTGTCTAACTATCCATAATGTAATAGTTAATAGTGGAGCTCCTCTTTAGTTATACCCTATGTAGAACTAAAGGTCATATTTCATTCACTCATAAGAAAATGAGCAAGTGCCCTTAGAGACTCAAAGGTCCTAAGTTCCATTCCCACCAAGACTACAAAACCGGAACAATAAAACTCATTTTCTCCAACAATCCCCAACATTAATGAAATATCGATAAGAATCAGAAAACGGAAAGCCATAAATACCACTTAGGCAAGAGGTGTCCATGAGGTCTTGAACCTTTTCTTAGTGAGAAATTACCGGAACTACTTGATGGACAGTGAACGCGATGTCTTGAACTTCCATCGTTTGGTGTAATCCGCGATAATAACCACACGTGATATCTCTCTAGGTGCTGTCAAGTTCGTGTCGTTGTGTCCTTTTTGGCCCTGAACAAATCCCGTTTCTCAGAATGCTCTAGAGAATCAACTCTATTCTCATAGGAAGCGACCCACTTCCACATTCAGATAGGTGAGTTCCATAAAGAGTGTTTACTGCTACACCCCACTTCAATCTTAAATTGAAACTTTAAAACTCATTAAGACTTAGTTAAAAGTCATCCTTCACATGCAGTCACACTATCACGTCTACACCATAGGGAAAGGGCAGAGAATGAAATTCTCTGATAGTGTTTACCTTGACCCGCCAAAAATTAGTTGTCTCATTCAAAACCTTGATCTTGAGATCTCCAATCAGCAAGGTTGAGTATCCTTCATGGCAAGTTTATTTAATGAGCTTAAGCCCCATCCCCTTCGATGCAATTCTAACTATCTTCTTGAACAAACCTTTCGTCAAAGGTTACGCGATATTCTCCTTGGACTCTATCCAATCAGTGAAAATAACGCCGATTGAGATTAGTTAGTTTTTAGCTTTAGCTATTACAGCTAGGATAACACAGTGTATAGATATAGCTGGCACAGGCCTATGCCAGAGAGGAATATCTTCTAAAAAGTATCTCAGGCGCTCGGCCCCCTCTCATGTTTTATCTAACGCAATACTCTCATATTTCATAATGAACTGAGAAATATATGTTTGTTTGGAAATCTTTCAAACAAACCCTCATGCTAGAGTGAAAGTACATCCACTCGTAGACCTAGACTCCTCTTAGTCATCTATCCAGTTTCCATCAGAAAATCCATTAAGGACAATAAGATACCTTTCATAAATCAAACAAAAGGTAATAGAGAATTTTATGTACCGTAATACTCTACTAAGTGCATCCTAATGCTCTTGCTCTGGACTAAAAGTATATATATAGTTAACTTACTCACAATATAGGTAATGTCTGGACTCTTACAGTTCATTAAATCCATCAGACATCTTATGACTCTTGAGTATTCAAGTTTAGATACTCCATTAGCCTTATTTTTCTCGAGTCTACAAGAAGAATCATATGGAGTACAAGCACAAATTCAACATAATGAGAATGACTATAAAATTTTGAGTATCTTCTAATCCTCATCCCTAAGATTACATCAAAAGGGCATAAATCTTTCCAGTCAACTTCCTCATTCAGCGCATGCTTTTAGTGGAATTAATCACATCTATGTTTGTATCAAGTATAAGCATATCACAGACATACAAGCATACAATCACACGATCATCCTAAACAAGTTACTTGTAAATACACTTGTCAGATTCATTAACTTAAATCCACTACTCTTTATCACATGATCAAATTTTTCATGTCCTTGTTTATGTGCTTATTTAAAACAATACAAAATTTTATTCAGGTTACACTTTGTATTCACAACCTTTCACCACAAAGTCCTCAGGTTGGTCTTAGTAGATTTCTTTATCTAATACACGGTTTTTTGAAAATCTGTCTTAACATCCACCTGATGTATCTATAAGATGTTTAAGGCAGCAAAAGCAATTAGCATCTCAACGGAAGTAATTCACGTCACAAGTGAATAAGAATCAAGAAAATCTACAACTTCTTTTAGTTTATAGCCTTTAGCTACTAACCTAGCTTTATAATTTCCACAGTTTCATCTACCTTACGTTTCCTCCTAAAGACTCATTTACACTCTATGGTCTTATTCCCTGGAGGTAAACTAGCAAGCTCCCAAGTCTGGTTCTGACGGACTGAGTCCATTTCACTAAATGAAGCTTCTTACCAGAATGGGGTTTTAAATTAGTAAATGTTATGGACTCTTTACGAGTCTGGAGCTCAGACTATGCTAGGCGTATTATGAAGCCAAATCTATAAGAAGTCCCAGTTATAATCCTTTTACTTCTCCTAAGATCAACTCAACTCCATCTTTCTTTGAAGGTAAATTCTGACTAGTTGCAAAGACATCTAGGGGATCAACAACACATCTAAAGAAGAGACAGTTTCATAAAAAACATGTTGAAAAAACACATCATCCCTAGACTTCATAAAAGTATTTACACCAAATTCAGAAATTTCAGAACTCACAACCTTAAATCTATATGCAGTAGTGTGCTCGCGATACCCTATGAAGGCGCAGTCAACAGTTTTGGGTTCTATCTTGGTTGTTTTAGGTTTAGGGATGGCAACCTTAGCCAAACACCCCCACACTTTGAAGTATGCAAAAGAAGGTTGTCTACCTTTCCACAATTCATATGGGTATTCTATTCAGGATATAGCAGGATGAGAGGACAACTTCCCCCCATAATTTCGAAGGTAATCCTAAACTAATTAACATGGTATTCATCATCTCCTTAATGGTACGATTCTTACGTTCAGCTAAACCATTAGACCGAGGTGAAATAAGCATGGGTAACTTCGTGTATTAAGCAAGTTTATATCCAAAAACTCCTTTAAGAATTTTATACTTACCACCATGGTCAAACCTAACTGTTTTAATGGTATCATTTAATGGTTTTCAACTTCTAGTTTATATATCTTAACGGATTCTAAGGCATCATCCTTACCTCTAAGCAAATATAAATGACAATACCTCGTACAGTCGTCTATAAAAGTAACAAACCATTTCTTACCACCTCTATTTTGTATGGATTCAAGTCCACTAGGTCCGAGTGAATTAATTCTAAGGGTTTATAATTTCTATGAAAATTTTTGCTAAAAAGGTTTTTCTAGCATATTTTGATTCTATGCAAATTTCACATTTGTTTTCTTTTTCCAAACTCAATTTGGGTATGCAGCCTACATTAGCTAGTTTATGCATTGACTTATAATTAATCTAAGTCTACCATGCAAAACATTCAAACACACATAAAAAATTAAAAATGTTCACTTCATCAATTTTCCTTTAAGCTTATAAAAGTCCTAAGTCAAATAACTGATGCCTGAAGATATCATTTCCCTTAGTTACAACAAGTTTTCCAAATTTAATTAAGATCTTCAATATTTTACCATCTACAACAGAACATGATACAAGATTCTTGCATATGCCCGGAACATGAAAACTTTATTCAATGTGAGAATATTACAGATATGATCTTCTGCTCGACCTTTCCCTTTTATGCAACCTCTCTCGCAAATGAGTTACTCATATAAAATTTCTCGACATCCCCTATCCTCTAATAGGAGGTGAACAGGTCTCTGTTTCAACAAACATGCTTAGTGGCTCCAAAGTCCACCCATCATATCTCACATTGGTTATTAAAATAACTTCCGACATCATGCCACTAGACTCATACTAGTTTGTTTTCAACTAAATTAGCATTAACTTTCTACTAATTAAGGTTTTACGTTGTCTACAATTATTGTCATTTGACCAGGAATTTTACAAACAAAACAATCACCCTTAATTAAATTAATGCTAGATTTAGGTCTACGAAACATACCTTTCTTACAAGAGCTATGCATAGTGTTGCATTTGACGTTCTCACCTTTGCCATCTTTGGAAGATTTATTTTCAGCCACATGCGCCTATTAGCCATGTCCCTTTTAGATGGCACCTTTATTCACAAAACACAATTCTGAATCAGAAAGTATAATATGAATTTTGAAGATAACATCTGGATTTAAAAACTTCGTTTGAACCACCATTTTCAAAAAACTTATGGTTATCCCATAAAAACTAATATTGTCAACAACAAATTTCTGCTCGTCAGAATTTTTCAAGAATATTTCTCTGTTTTGTAAAATATCAAAAAAATACTTTTACAACTCCAAAGATTCTGAAATTTAACGTGGGTAACTATCAAGATGTCTACTACATTATGCCAAAAGTATTTATCAAAATTCTTTCTAGGTTAAGAGATAGACTCGAAACTCTACAGCTGACCCAAAAATTTATTTTTTGTTTTTTCACTCCACAAATAACATCCATGATTGTTGGGTGCTATAATTAAAGACAAGGAACGATCAAATAAACAAAATTTATTGATACGTATCTCCTTTATAATGGAAGTGATCGGATTGACAAACCGGATGAGCTCCTCAGAAAATTTTGCAGACCCATCAACATCGTTCTTACCCATTGTTACAGATAGAAAATACTACCGTGTTAAGATTGTTGCAACTGTAACAATAAAATACTCAAAGAATATGTTAGAAATAAATTTATGAAATGCCTAAATAAACACTCAATGGAATCAGCAAACAGAGGACAGAGTCACGTGTTCAACACGTTGTCCTTAACACGATAGTTCACCGGTACACCTTAAGAATGAGCGATGCTTATACCCCGTGGTGAAGTCATATCCAGGATAAAAATGCCCGTTGCAAGTACTATAATCACTACAAAACTTGCCCACTCTTACGAACTTAACAGCAAGGCACAGAATGTAAAAACCACACAGAGGGAGAGAGACGACAAGAAGAGGGATAGTAGCCTCTTCTGGACACACCTTGAAATGAAGAATTTTAGTCCATTTTATAGGTAGAAATGAGAGAGTTGAAATCAATGCACATTAATGTGCGAAATTATGTTGCATGATGTCGACATAAATCATTCATAAAATAGTCAAAAAGCGGTAAGAAATAATGTCGTCTTTTATGCACATAAAAAACGTTATGAAATATTTTTGGTAAGAATATAAAATCTTCCATGTCACTCGCCCCCCCACCCCCATTCAAGACAAAATTTAATTTGATATCTAAAATATTTAAAGAAATATTTCAAAAGAATTTTGTCCAAAAGGTAAGTCCTGGTTAACCTATGTCCACGGCGCAAGAATGAGCCCGAGTCCAAAACTCAAGCCTTAGCGGAAATAAATATTGTTTGTCCCACCCGTTCCACCCACATTGTGTGTCTAACTATCCATAATGTAATAGTTAATAGTGGAGCTCCTCTTTAGTTATACCCTATGTAGAACTAAATGTCATATTTCATTCACTCATAAGAAAATGAGCAAGTGCCATTAGAGACTCAAAGGTCATAAGTTCCATTCCCACCAAGACCACAAAACCGGAACAATAAAACTCATTTTCTCCAACAAAAACTTTTTAGTGATGTTATGGATGCAATGCGTGCCTCAAGTTTGTGGGATATTAGAGAAAACTATATCAAAACTGATTATAATGTGCCTTCGATTCTTAAAAATAGGAAAATAGTAGTGCTCAGTCATTTCTACGGTTTTACTGTAAGACATATCTATCCGTGTTATGTCGAGTATAGTTGTTCAATTGGACAAATTTCTTTCTGGAAACAGCTACATGAGCTTTATGGGACAAGTGTACTAATATGTCCAGTTGAAAAGGATTATGTCCTCAAATGGGAGCCTTGATATTTTGCTAAGTTGAATAACAGTTAACTTGCATTGTGCTAACTCAAGTTATATTGGATAGTCTTATCTTGGACACATTTTTGGATGCTAGGATTTAGCAGTACTCTTATAAATTATACTCGCAAATTAATGAGTTAAGAACAACTTATCGAACCCATAATCCTTCCCTCACCAAGTTGTTTGTGGTATAGTTATTGATGATTTTTTAATGTTTGATACTCTTCACACTTGTAGTTGAGTAGTTAGTATTAGATGTGAAGAGTGGAGCAAGGTTGTTTTCTCTGAAACTCACTGTTATATGATGATCTTGCTCAAGTTTTACATATGAGACTCACTGCCTATTGATAGGCCAAACATACCGACACTAACACTTCTCTGGTTGTCTCCATAGTTTTCTTCACAAGACCGACTTCACTCATTTTCTCTACTTCTCTATATTTTTCTTTTCTTATCAAATACGTCTATGACCTGTTGACCACTCTAGTCTAGGTTTCTCTAGTGATTTTTGTTCCTATCTTTAACTGACCCAATTCACATTACAACCATCTTTACCGACTAATTAGATATTTTTAGAACTAATCAAGCATTACAAATTATTAATATTCTAACACTCCCCTTAATTTATAATGGCCAAACATTACAACCATCTTAAGTGACCCATTTTTTTTGTTTTTATTTTTATTTTTTTTTTGTTTTTGTTTCATGGACACGTTTCTGCAACTTTTCTTAGTATACCCTCAAGTACTTTCCTGCTCTCTTTTTTTTATCATCAACTCAATAGCAATTCTTCAACTTTTTTTTCTAATCATTTTTTATCTTTTTCACTTGATTTGGGTGATAGCTTGTATTAGTTGTTGGGGCTTGAATCCTCTCATCTTCATAGACATCATCTTCTGATCTTCTTAGACATCTTATGATCATCTTAGACTTCATGTTTTCTCATGTTCTCTGATTCTTAGACATTTGCACTCACATCAGAAACTTTAACGCCCATTTCGGATCGAACGATGCTCCAATACCATGATGATTTTTTGATGTTTGATACTCTTCAGACTTGTAGTTGAGTAGTTAGTATTAGATGTGAAGAGTGGAGCAAGGTTGTTTTCTCTTCATAGTTCATGTTCTTGCTCAAGTATTACATATGAGACTCACTGCCTCTTTATAGGCCAAACATACCGACACTAACACTTCTATGGTTGTCTCCAGAGTTAGAAGGCATTACTATTCCTTAAATATAAGAATGGTTGAACTTGATTTTTGGACCATGCAAAATCGGTTCCCTCACCGCCTAGTGCACACTATTGGTTTTGATTATTTCTTTTCTTTTTCCATGTCCGGTTTTGGTTATCCCAACCACCACATCAGGAATTAACTTAGGGGAAAATACGGTTTAGTCCAAAATCTCATCCAAATATACTAGTTAGTCGTGACCCGTTCAATTAGGTACAAATTAGTCCTTTTTATGGAAAGTACATAAATAACCTTCCTGGTTTACAATTTAGTCCAAAGTGACTCATGATGATGTCAGCAGTTTTAAATAATAAAAAAAAATTAAAAACAATTTATCTTTCGAACAGTTTGTCCAAAATTCGCAAACTTTATATATTCGGAAAGTACTTTCCGAAAACTACAAAAAGAGTCCTCATATGATTATATAATTTTCAGTTTTTAGAATTTCAATTTACACTATTGTGTACAACTATGTACACCGCTACAAAAATCAAGAAAATCGAACATCAAGACCCACATAGCAGGCAATATATCCATGAGGGGTTCCAAACATATAAAAATGGAAAAAATAAAAACAAATTAAAACACATATTTATTACAGGTAATATATCCATGAGGGGTATAACTAAAGAGCAGATCTCGTTAACGCTATCAATCTTCTGCGCGACTTGATTTGACAAAGGAAAAAATGACAAAAAAATGAGAGATTCCTGACAAATGGGATTCAAATGAAAAGAAAATAAGTGAACCAACAAAGAAAAATCCATAATATCGAATGATAAATGTTACATGCATAGTTTTACTAATCAGTATGTGGTCATGCCAAGAAATACAAATCTCGTCGCAAACCTAAGTTATTTCAAATCTCTCATATATTTATTACATAGGAGCAGCAAATTTAAAAGGTTTATGTGGTCATGACAAGAAATACAAAATGAGAATTATGCTTTAAAAGTTCAGGAGGAATGCATTTTGCAGGAAACTGAACTCACATGACAAAAACCCAGAATACTTTCGTCACATGACAAACTCAGAATACGATGTATAGATGATCCAGATGGAATTGCATCCTACAAAGTTAAAAAATTGTTAGTTGTGGAAAAATCACCAACATCACTGGCTCTATTCTCAGCATCATTTGATTTCCTAACAGCAGGATTAGCTTGTACACCCTAGTTTTACGCAAGCATAAGCTTATGGAGTGAATTATTTACACGTGTACCGTTTTGTACACCTTAGTTATTTACGCAACATGATCTTATGGAGTCATTTTCTTTCACACGTACACCCTAGTTATTGATGCATGCATAAACTTATGGAGTCAGTTCTCGTACACGTGTACCAGTTTGTACACCCTAGTTTTATGCAAGAATAAGCTTATGGAGTTAATGTTTTAGATGTGTACCAGTTTGTACACCCTAGTCATCTACGCAAGCATAAGCATATGGACTCTTCTATATCACAGGTTTCACACATATCAAACTAATTCTATGGGGAACTGTAAAAGTGAGAGCAACAACAACCCTAAATCTATGGAAAATGAGAATATACTCGCAACATATAACTTATCATAAATGCATGCACATACGACAACTTCTAGTTTGTGTGTATCCCATATGAAAAAATCTCAAAACCTACATTACTAGCAACAGTTTCAGATCTAATATGCATACCAATGATAAAAAAAACGGCTTTCCAAACACCTACAGTGGCTCAAGAAAAAAAATCCAACATTTAGAAGTGAAGAATTTAATTTTACTAACCTGCGTCCGCTGTTTTCCTTTTTACCCATGTTTTTTTGACTCTGTATAAGTATAAAAATGATGACTGTAATTCAACAAACAACGGATTCTACACATTTCTAAGAAAGTCTTTACTGCCAAATTAAACTGTAACAAAGACAACAAGTAAGCTATTATACATTATTGTTTTGATCCATGGCTGCAAGCCAGCAAGCCAAACCAACATCTTGTATTTCATAAGATCATTTTCACATTTTTCACTTACCCCACTTAATCTTTACAATATCTTATAGATTGTTTTAAAAGCTCAATCTTTGTTAAAAGAAATCTCCTATGGATTGCTCTAGCTAGGGAAGATGCATCGACCTCGAAGTCATATTTTTGATCATAATCATAACATGTGTACAACTATGTACACGTTAACAATCAACATGTGTACAACTATGTACACATTAACCATCAGCAAGTGTATAACTATGTACACATTGAGATTCCCCTACAAATATCACATGCCAACTAACAATAATAGTGACACTTGGTGGGATAGAAAAACTAACCTTGTAGCTAACTCCGTCCGTGAAGTCTCATTGATCCTCCATGAATCAAGATATCTTCTACTCTTTGCATTTGTGGCTTGTCTTACCTAAAGTCAGATCCAATATTTTACTTTCGCAACGGTTCTTCTAGGCGCCACAAGGTCTCTCTTTGTTTCCTCAGCCTTTTAGAATATCTAGAATCAGACTTTAAAACTTGTTTAGCAGTGGTCCCGGAAGTAAGAACAGTCTCCCCACCTGCACTCACTTGATCACTTGCTTGGAGATTGAGGCGCACAACCCTGGAAATTTCAATGACATTTTTAAATCAAATAAAAATCGACATGTGTAAAAATATGTACACATTGAGAATAAGAAATATGCATGTACGGTTCAAAATTTAGATATCAGGTAACTATCAAATGATCCAAGCTAGTCCAAAATATAATGAACATAGAAAAATATCTCTAAAAGACCTAAAATAAGAAAATCAAAAGTTGTTAGTGTGTACATGTATATACATATTACCAATAAACAAGTGTACAACTATGTACACGCTAAAAATTAACATGTGTACAATTATGTACACATTTAAAGTCAACATGTGTACAATTATATACACCAAGTAGATCAAACATTCATTAATATTTAAGAGAATATAAATCTCAACAAGAAGTAATCAGGATTGCTGAAATGTTACCAGTAAAGTATCATAATTCACAAGGTTTTATTTCTTGCATTACATAAAACTCTTAAGCATTGTCTTCACTTGACAATTACAACAACTAAACAGTATGAGCTACTTAATAGCCGCCGACCAAATCTGCACTTATGATTCATCTAACTGGCATAATACAATGTTAATCATAAAAAAATAGGCTAGAATGATTATAAAAATGTCCATCGAGCAAAAACTGTCACCAATAACTAAATCATAAGGCTCTATATCGAATTATTGAGGCAAAAGAGATAAGATGCTTGTACCATGTATATAAATATGGTCTAAAATTAGATGCGAGTCCCGGGAATCATCTTAAAAATCCCATCTTTTTAATAAGATAATTTACTTCAGTTGCGCACGTCAAGCACCAATACTATCATTTGCACTTGCTAAGGCACCATTCGAATGACGTGAGCTAAACAATTTGACTTAATCGATTCCAGCTAAGACCTTACTTCTAAAGCTAACATGAAACGCTTTTCACATCAAGTAAATCGGAAAAAATTATCAATTGATAAAATATGCATGCATATGTACTAAGGAGAAGTCACAGATCTCCACTTCAAACCAAAGTTAATCATGTAAGCTATAAATAAATACAAACTAGTTCGTCCATCATCATAGCATTTACAGTTCCAATCACCACTTAAAATGATTACACCTACACATGGTTACATGGAATCCTAATAGTTCTTTATTATAAAATAATTAAAAATCAACTTAATTACCTCAAATGTAAAGTCAGTACCCATCTTGAAATATATCTCCCTGGATTGATGGCTTCCTCCACCACCAGTTCTTCGAATCGTACATGCTTAATTAAATAATCACAAGCCACATGTTTGACTCTCCTATAAATGGTTCCAAAAATTAGTATCATCACTTGTTTGCCCGTCAACTAACATCATTGTACAAAAGAAATTCAGTATATTGTAGTTTTGAAGTACAAATGAAAACTTTTAAGTGAAAAGATAATATACCCTCACTAATAACATGAAGGTCATTTCCAACCCGAAAAGTTCAATGAATTTCCATCCATTGTAGTGGATGTATCCAAAATTAACTAATGCACCTACTTGTACTTTTCCTATGTTGATGGTTTAGTATTATCATTCCAGTTTCCTACTAGATTCTACAATTTCAATGGATAATAAAATTAAAGTACTAATCAGAATGTAACTTTTGAGTACAAGAAAGGATTCAAGCTGGCCGAGTTTGTAAAGGCAACAACAAATGCATAAACCCTAAATGTAGAGAATAAACGAGCAGAAGCTAAATAAAATTATAACTTCTCAACAGTAATCACCAAAATGCAGAACGACAAGAAACAAATGAATTGGATGATAAATGAATCGTAAAATGAAACTAAAACACACACAAAATTAGATAAAAATAGAAAATTAAAGCAATGATAGATTAGGTATGATATGTGATTATTTCTACATGTCGAAGACGAAAAACAGGTTTCAGAATGAAGAAAGTTCTAGAAATATGTAGATCAAGATGAGACGATTATAGATCTAAAATCTTACTATCATTTATCGAATAAGAGTTTCGAAAAGAAATCAAAGAAATTAGGTTTTGCAAACCGTTATTTTGTTCTTCTGAAATCGATTACAAAATCGACAAATTAACAGTGGCGATCAAATTAAATGATAAAAATAGATTCAACTTATCTTTCAGATCGCCTTCAATGATGAACTTCTCTGAAACCAAATCTCATCAACTATTCCTCTCAATTTCGATTTAATCTTCAAGAAGATGAATTAATGATGATGATTTAGGTTTTTTAACTTGAATCGAGTCTTTGTTTGATTATCATAATTAGGTTTGGAGACTAAACTTTCATTGACGCGACGAGAATAGGTTTTAAGATTTGTTCTTCGTTGTGAGAGCTGGTTTCATAAAATGAAAATAAAGAATCAGAAGAATCACGAATTACATTTAGACATTGGGTATTTTTGTCACAAAAAAATGTTCGTTTTGGACTAAATCGTTCATCAAAGGACCAACTTGTTCTGAATTGTGTAAATTTGGACCTCCTAATATTAGGCTTGAATGTAGAGGACTAGAGTGTCCAAAGCCCAACAACTTTGGGATTAAACGTTAATTTCTACATTAACTTGGGCATATTGATTTACGCCTACTAAAAAGTGCCAGTATACACTTTTCCATGTATCGCTCGTTAGTCGATGCATGTTGACTAGTCAAATAAGTAGAAAAAGAGTTCCATCGGCAACATTTTCGAGATTTGCTTCGGGCATCATTAACCTCAGGGCCGGCCCTGGTGAGAACGCTGATCTATTCGTTTTTGAAAAATGGTAGGTCCATCTAAATACCATCAGGCCCTATAAAACGGTGGGAGTGAACAGGTTTGGAACAGTTTAAAACCAAGGTTTGGTGAGAATTTTGGTTTTGTAATCACATAAACACGCGAGATGATACACAGACCGACATTTGTCCTGGGAATTATCCGATAGGAAATCGGATGGATAAACACAAGCCTCTCGACATTGGGATTAGTGGGATTTAATGTGCGTCTCACCATTATGTCTGTTACGGGATTAAACTCGGGAGCACTTTTCTGTCGACATATCATTTTCGCATAAACAAATGTAAGGTTTCAAGTCCTTAGAAAAAGTCAACTATCAGTCCAGAGAGTTGACTATTGTGTCACTGACCTTTTTGTATCACGAACAAATTCCAACTCTTTTTTGTTTTTTGTTTTTTATTGAAGCACAATTCTAACTGGTGTTATTCGGATTGGAGAGTGGGTCTCTTCTCCCCTTGGTCTAATTAATTTAGTCAGTGGGTTTTCTTGGTCTCGAAGAAAAAAAAAATATTGACATTGCCTTTTAAGATATTGCTACTTTGAATCATCTTGTTTATGGTGCCATTCCGTGAAGAATTTTTTTGCCCAAGTGGTTTATCGTCAAGTTTGATGCATCAACAAATAATTTGTGAAATTTGTTTTCCAACTAACGTGAAGTTTGAAAATCACGAAGTGGAAATCATGTACCATGCGTTTAACCTCACGAATAAGGTGATACAACAACCATTTTTTTTTCCGGAAAAAAAACATATCCTCAAATTTTCTTTAATAATCGATTCGGGATCGGATTCATTACAGAGTTAATCAGGGTTACACTACAATCATCAAAGTTATATAATCTCCGCCGGTTCTTGACAACCGTTCCAACTACACCAAACCTTACAACCGAGACTAATTTTCCATAAGACGCATCCAAATCAAGAGGCCAAATTCGTTCGGTTTTAAACCAATTAAACAAATTTTCATTCCTACAAAAAGCAGCAAAGGGATCTTTAAAAGATCCGACCAAGGATTTGAGACCTTGTAAAACAAGGTAAGATAAAGTAAAGTAACAATAACACAATCTACAGTAACAGGAGTCTTGGTAACAATCATAGTAACAGGAGTAACAGGAGTCTTGGTAGCTAGAGTCTTTTGAATCGGGTGAACTCGGTCTGAATCGGTCGGAATGGGCCTGAATCGGCATCGGAGAAACAATTGTAGTAGCAGATGATGAAGTTGCAGATGGGTTTGTTGTTGATGGAACAGTTGAAGAAGATGTTCTTTTCATAAAAGAGCTATAGCCCTTTGCTAAGATTAACAAAACAACACTCAAGATAATAGGTAGAGATTAAATATAGCAACAAGAACAAAAACGCCAAAAATCAAAAAGAAACTCTAGATCTAGAATAAAGATGTAGTTGCAGGAAATCCTACACTACACCCCTCACAAGATTTCATTAACATTCGACTCATTTTAGATGAACAATCTT
Source organism: Papaver somniferum (assembly GCF_003573695.1). Taxonomy (NCBI): domain Eukaryota; kingdom Viridiplantae; phylum Streptophyta; class Magnoliopsida; order Ranunculales; family Papaveraceae; genus Papaver; species Papaver somniferum. Next base: position 15,926,103 of record NC_039366.1, read on the forward strand.
AATTTTATTGATGAATCTTTGAACAATCTTACAAGAAAAGATAAAGGAATCAAGAACCACCACTACTCTAGATTTTCTCTCTACTATTTACCTGCTTCTCACTCAGAAAAAGATCTCTCCCTTTCTTTTACAACTGAACGACTATTTATAGGGAAGTATATAGTAGATGACAGCTAATCTCCCCTTTATTTTCGGATATGGTTTGCGACATTCTCGCAACCTTATAAATGTTAATATCGCTAACTCTCTAACTTTCGCAGGACTATCACATCTTTCTCATGATTTTAGCTGACGTCATTTATTATATCATTTGTGAAATTGTTCTGCGACGATGTTGTGTTGTGTTGCTGATAATTTCGCTGAGATATTATCGTTGCGAGATTATGATCCTACATCTTGCCTCTTCTCATATAATTCTCTGCAAAGTAGAGAATGATGTGAGAAATGCCGCAGTTGTCCATCATTTCATATTCTGCATTTATCACACGTATCCTTTTTCTCATTCGTATCTTGACACGTCTCTTATAACTGATGCCTTTAATCGTTTATATCTTTCCGCATTAATCATGTTTATCTTCTCGATAAAATATTTCTTCTATATATATTTTTTCTCATTCTCTTTTTTTTCTCTTTTTATTTTCTCTGCAACTTCACCGTTCTTCTGCAAATTCCATTATTGCAATTTTTCTTCTTTCTTCTTATTTCTTTCTTCTTTCAATCTTTTTAAGTTCTTCTTCATCTTCATATTGTTCCCTCTTTAGATCTTCATCATTTGTAATTTTCTTCGAAAGAATCTTCCTGCTACTGTTTTCCATGGACTCATCAAGGTTAGTTTTCTTTTTTCTTCCTTATGGGTTTTTGCTGAAATTAATCTTGCTTACTGCCTTATTTGATGTTGTTTATGTGATTCCCATACTGTTGTTATATCAGCAAAAGCGCCTCTAACTCTAAATTCACGGTTCTGAACCCTAATATTCCCAAACCGCAGCATAAGATTGTTGTACATAAAAGAAAGTCTGCGAATCAGAAGGTAGTAAGAAACATTATTCTTCTCTAATAAAAATATTGTTGCCTTTGTTTCTTATCTGGATTGTGATTCACAGGGTGATAAGGATGTCAACAGACCTCTCAAGAAATCTCGCCACCTTAAAACTGTTGAAACCTCTATTTCATTTCACTCACTGATTCCTTCTAAATCTTCTGCGACATCTTCGGAAGTTAAACCATCATCTCCAATTCGCGAAAAAGCTGCCTCAGACTTCATTTCTTCAACTGATCTTTCAATGATTGAAACCCCCATTATTGATCCTTCTGCGAATGAAACTTCTTCTCTCCCTATTGATAATATTTCTCAACTTTCTATCATTACCAGTTCTCCACCTGAGCCTCTTCCTTTTTCGAAAGAAACTGTGGAAGGAATAGATATCGCTTTTAAAATCTTGTCTGAAGTTCTAGATGATGGCAAGAAGTCTCCAACTGATCCTGTCAATTCTGGTATTTGCGAAATTCTGAATAAGTATTTCGGTTCTGATAGAGCTGCTTAGCAAACAGCTTTGGAAAAAGAGTGTAATGCTCTTCGTCTCGAAAATCAAAAGCTTCAAAATGTTTTGCTGGATCGTGATAATCTTCGCAAGAAGAATGATGAATTGAGATGTATGATTTCCTTATCTGTATCTTCAACTTGCCTTTCTAATGATTTTATCCTTCACATATTTAATTATCCTTGAAATTCCTCTTTCGCATGTTAAGCCTTAAACCAGAAACGAATAATGGAGAGATATCAATTTGAATCTGCTGTTGAAGAAGCCCGTGTTGATAAAGAATTTTGATGGATCAATATAACCAATTAGATAACCTCTATTCATATTATGTTGATCATATAAATAGTCTTACCAATGAAAATACCCAATTAGTTCAGAAGCAAGACTTATTAAGTAATGAAGTATCTCGCCTTTCTTACTCTTTAACTAAAGCTAATTTAGGGATGGAAACTTTATCAGATGAGAATAAAACCTTATCCCAAGAGAAGCGAACTTGTTTAACAAGATGACAATATCTTCGCAACAACTTAGCATTCTTCAGAAAGTATGTGATGACCAAGAACAATCTCTTTGCTCTTTGAGAAATGAACTTAAAGAAGTAACAGAGTCATCTATCGTTGAAAGAGATACACTTATTCAAGGTAGAATAGATTTAAGTGTGAAGGTGAATCAACTTTAAGAACAATATTCCAAACTAGAAGAATCTCATTCTTCTCTTGTGAAGAAAAATGCCTTTCTTATTTCTAAAGAGAAAAAACTTCAGTTTCGACTTAAAGGTTTAGTTGGAGAAAAATTTGATGACACAATGGAACGTTGGGAGAATAGTTGTTTGTCCTTGATTCAACACCTTATTTCGCAAAAGGAAGGTATTCATAATAATTTGACTGCCTTTACTATTTTTTCTTTGTCATATATTTTTGAGTTCTTCATCTTATTGAAATTTTGTATTCTACCTTTCGCAGAGTCTGAGAAAAATCTTCATTCTTCCATTTCTGTTTTGGAGGCTAAATATGCCAAAATTCGCAAAGAAAATGCATTGCTTGTCTCTGTCCTTACTGGTTCTCGCGACCGAGCAGAAAGAATACTTGATTATCTTGCTTATTTTAAGGATATTCAAGATAGGAATCATCAGAGAGCACTTCTTCGGCAAGTTCATCTCCAGGCTGAAGTCCTTGTAAATGATATTTTATCGTCTAAATCTCTTCCTCCTACATCAATCGAACCCTTGGAAGTAGATGATGATGAAGTTCCTCGTCCTGCTGATAGTGATTATGAAAGTGGTGCAGAGGATAGATTTTTGGAGGATGGAGAAGAAATTCCTTCTAAGGAGGCAACTGCTGGTGTTAATGAAAAAGAAATCTCTTCTGAAGAAGTAATTGCTGGAAATAATCAAGGTGCTAATCAAGGCGAAGATCAAAATCGAAGTGAAGGAGAACATGGTGCTAATGAAGAGGCTGGCTATAATGAGAATATTGATGAAGAACGTATACTATCTCCTTCTATTGGAATTAATACTGAAGCATGAGCTTCTTGTCTAGTTTTATCTTCTTGAATTGTCTCATCTTTATTACTTTTTTGGAATAATATTCTTCAACCAACTTTGGAATTAATTTTCCCTTTTAGTATTTTGTTGGTGAGAAAGATAATGCCTCTTGTTTATTGGTTCCCATACTTACATCTCATTATATTTCTTGCGAAAAATAATCTGTTATGAATACTTATAAATATATGGTATTATTTTGCCTTCCTAATTAAAGGTGTTATTATGCCACCTCTTGTCATTGCGACAAAATCGCAGGATATTCTTGCACTTTCATGCAAGAACCCATTGATCTTGCCTTAACTTTTTCTTTTGTATTATGGCCTCTTCAGGAATGTTGCGACAATATGACAGGCCTAAATATTCTTGCGAAAATAAAGCCCCATGACATTGCCGTCTTGCGACGAAATCGCAGGACGTCTTCGCACTTTCATGCGAAAACCCATTGATCTCGTCTTATCTTTTTCTTTTGTATTATTGCCTCTTCAGGATTGTTGCACAAATATGACAAGCCTTAATACCCTTGCGAGTAAAAAGCCTCATGACATTTGCGTCTTAAGACACTTATCAGCTCCCTAATAGAGGGTGCCGCCCTTATCTTCCCCCTGGTTGCCCCTTCAAGGAGGCGTACTTCTACCATACAAGGTTAGCTCCTCCCATCCAGTCTTAACAACAACCAGTTGTTTTCGCAGCCTCTTATCCCTTTTACCTATAAGGCTTATGGTTACGAGACTGCACCCTAAGTGGGATTTTCTTCGGGCCGAGTGTAGTTGATAAGCACGTAAGTGCTACATTTTATGCCCATGTTTATATTAGCTAGGACTCGATATTTTGGCTAATAACACTATTTTAGTACTTTTGCAGAAAGTACAAGTAAATCCAATCACCAGAGCTATAAGTAGCTAAAAGGAGGCAAAATGACGTTTGCGGCAAAAATGAGCAAAGTCAAGAACTACAAGAGAGTCTAAAATGTGGCTGGCCTGGTATCAGTTTATATATCAGCACCACTCAAGCTCGGCCCACTAGGGTAAAATTCCATGGGCCTTGGAAGTTCTCGGTAGCTGTCTACAGATCGTGGACGGAGGAGATTGTGGACTTCAAATGGTTACTTTCTTGTCCGTAGAAGACTTTTGTCGTCTCAGTTTACTGGAAGCAGTCAGCAGTGGTGTACGAGCTTTGAGAGCCGGTGAGAGCAAAAGAGAAACTGCTGCTGTTGTTAATGCAATGGTTACAACAGAAACAGCAACGGAATCTGTAGGGTTCGCAGTTTTGAAGAAGTTAAACTGGAGTTGGATGCCATATATTCGGAGATGAAAGTGTGGTTGATGTGCGGACGATGTTCAGTTCAGGGGATTATACTCGTGCGAGTCAGAGCATTGGAGATGATTAGTTGAGCTGATTATACTCGGTAAAATAAAGGGGGTGAAAGAATGTAAAGAGACGAAAAGAGAAGGAGTCTTATCTACTGTAAGAACTTGTTTGTTTGCAGATGACTCGGCGTCTGAATCTGAGTCAACCCCTGACTCGGACCGAGTCAGCAGTCAGACCGTTTGTTTTCTATTTTGAGTCAGATCTGACTCGACCTCTGACTCAGATATAACCCCTGACTCGGACTCATTTGAGTCAGGTAACAAAATACCCCTGACTCATGGGACCAAACCACTGACTCACTTATTTCCGAGTCAGATGAGTCAGATCTGACTCAAAACAAACATATCGACTCAGATCTAGATGAGTCAGGTGATTTCACTCAGATCCAGATGATTCAGATCCAGACGACTCAGATGAGTCAGGAGTAAACAAACATGGTGTAAGCTATGCATGATGAAGCTGCATGACGGAGTCTCAGTCCATCTGGTGTTCTATAACGGTAACTATGGGTATTCTCCAATGAAGTATGGATGAGTCGAAGCTAGCCGGAATTTTGTGTGCCGTGGAATCAGCAAGAGCACTGAGCAGTTGCCGTGGTGACTGAACTCATGATGGTCCGCAAAAGAAGAGATTGAGAAGTAGGTCTGTTGTTGATGTGTACGAGAATGGAGATGTCATCGATCTTCTACTCGCACTGAAGTCTGATGGAGTTGTTGTGCTTCGTCTAATCGGAGTGAACATGGGAGAATGGTCTCCACTGTGACCTCACCGTTTGAATGGGGATTCATTTGTCTGCTAGTGCCGAGACTGAGATGCTCAGACGAATGGAAGTGGTGCTGTGGCTCAACTGGATTCGACGGTGAACTGGTGAAGTCGTGAAGAAGAATATGGGATGGCTGAAGCAACGGACTGGTACAACAAAGATAGAGAAGGGTTTGAATGATATTTCTTAACTGAGAAGTCATAGAAGCAAACGACAACAGTTCTTTATTGGCAGTGGTGATTTTTCGAGCAGGTGGCAACTGAGTTTTGGGTTCGTTGGCATAGAACTGATGCCATGATTTGAGCAGTGCAGGCAGTAGTAACGGAAGTTGTCGTTGAAGAAAAGAAGGTGCAGTCGAACTGGTTGCTTCCGTTCATTCAGTTGATGTCTACGATGAAGAGTTGCAGGCAGTGATGGTGTTGAGATTATTAGTCCCATATGGTTGGGTTATTTAAGATCCTGCAATTTATAATCTATTAGGGCCTCTCCACTCATTGCCAATTGGTTTTGAGTTGGATGCCCGCAGACTTTATTATGGTATCAGAGCAGGCTATTTGTGTCGAGTCAGTTGACCGCATCTTTATTCCGCGTCACCCGATTTAATTGTCCACGTGTTTGTAAGACCCGCCGAGGCTACACGTGAGGGGGCGTGTTGAGATTATTAGTCCCATATGGTTGGGTTATTTAAGATCCTGCAATTTATAATCTATTAGGGCCTCTCCACTCATTGCCAATTGGTTTTGAGTTGGATGACCGCAGACTTTATTAGATGGATTGATTTGAGGGATTATTGGTTTAGATGCAACAGCTACAGTGAAGTTTCAGTGAGAAGTTGGGAAGACTCGACTGAAGAGGAAGCGACTGTAATGGGTTTCGGCTGTTGGTTGTACCTGCTAAGTCAAGTTACTGGTGAAGGTTCAGGTTGGGTGTGTCTCGCATTTGAATTACAGCAAGAAGAAGATGGCAGCAAACAAAGCAATGGAGGTTGTCTCGCTGGTGCTTACGTTGCAAGTCTCATGAGAAGATGGGTTGTCAATGAGAAGATGGATGTGCTGGTGCTAACGATGGTTGCATGAAAAGCTTGGACGTGACTGAGATGGAGATGTGGGATTCAAGGCATCGATTGAAAACTAATTAGGCTGCATCTGTATGCAGTTATTGAGATGGAGACCTGGAGGTTCGAACGGGTATGGCTGAAATAGAGAAGGTTAATGGTTTGGCATGGATTGTTCTCTGCGTAGTGGTGTTGTCCTTCGATTCCTACAGTGGGTGATGTTCGAATTCAGTTAAGAAGAGCTTTGATTCCAGACTTCAACGGCAGCAGTAAGATGGCGCTTGAGTGCAGCTCGACATCGATTGCATGAACTGAAATGGTGTTGGTGGTTTTTGGATGGGAGTTGTGCTTAGTTCTGCGAAGGAAACGGGAATGAAGATGGAGATCAAAATTCCAGGGAGAGATGCAGGTGATGAACATTCTGAGCTGGTACTGGGTCATATATGGCCTGAGTTGTATGCCGGAAGATAAACGAAGACCAGATTTTGTCGCCGTTCACACAAGTGGTCTTTGATTAGATGGTTGTAGTGGATGCATGCAATTGGAGATTGGCTGATATAAAACTGGTGTTGTGCTTCACCTTGGGCCGGAGTTCGATTTGGAAGTATTGGATTGGGCCTTGGTTATTGGCTAGGTTTTGTTTGTCGCAACAGGGAGATAAAACGGAACGGCGAAAGAGGAAGAAGGAGGAGGTTGCGGCTACACAGCCGAAAACCAAAGGAGAAGAGAGGCCGGCTGGAGGCTACACAGCCGCAGTGAAAGAGAAGAATAGGGTTTGGAGTTTCATTTTTCTTCGATTCCATTTTTGTTTATCTAGATTTTTTGATCTTAATATGTTTATGACTTTTGAGAAAGCCATGTCTAGCTAATCATGTTAGGGTTTAGGTAGAAACCAATTTGATTGTGTGAACTCTACATTTATATGCTTAATAATGATTTGATTGACTAGTAATTTATCTTCATAAAAGCTTGTATAATTGTTTATGTGATTTTCTAGATTATATATGCTTTTGAATTGATATTTCGTGCTTCGGTTAAAGCCCTAGACGTGGTATGCAAGGATAGATAGGTAATGCTTTAGGATCACTACATACGAAGCAAAGGAAATTACAGCGGAGAAACAATATTTAAAAATGCATGAAATATATTTTTGAAGATTAGTAGAGTTTGCATGATTAATTGGTGGAAACCGAAAACCCTAATAACCCAATTTCCATTTTGTTTATTGTTAGAATTATTTTTATCTCGTTTTGTTCCAAATTTCTGAAAATCGTTCAAACATCATCTCGTTGGTTACTTGATTTTTGGTATTATTTAGTAGTAGTATTTCACACTCCTCGTGAGAACGACATGTACTTGCCATTGTCTACGAGTTAGACGCTGTGCACTTGCAGTATTATTATTGTAGGTTTCCGAACCTACCAGTAGTATAAGCCAAGACTTGTCAAGAATGGCAAGGTACGCTTCAAACTCCCCTGGCACTCTTGACTCAACCGTGTACCTCAGTGCCTTGATCAGATTCTGCACTCCTTGGGAGAGTCCTTATTACCTTAGTCGCCCAACCTAAGTCATATGCTTAAGCTGGGAATCCAAGGTGCCTCTCCCGTATGGGATTTATTGACCCCAAATCTCCATGACTCGGGTTCCGGTGGCGGTGTAGCCTTTCCCTGAGCCACGTAACAGGTACCCCCTTATATGACGTACTTTAGGTCTTACATTTGCCTCTTGCGAAATTTTATTCACGAACTAGGGTGTACGCCATAAAGGTTCGCCCCTCTCTTTTATGTCATTGTTCTATAATTATCTCTGCGAAAGTTTCGCACACCATGATTTTGTTTTGATATGAATAATCTTGCAATTGTTCTTTCATAGTTCATAACTTCTCAAAGCTTCTTACGGATAATATTTTTTTAAGTACAACCTGTTCTATGGTCTGTTAAGTCTATGACCAACATCTCTACCTTCTGGATCCATTAATTTATAAGCTCCTGTTCCAACTATCTCCTCAATGATATAAGGTCCGTCCCATGTTTTCGCTAATTTTCCACCATTTTATCGTTGACGTATTGGTGTCTCTCGCAGGACTAAATCTCCTGGTTGGAATTCACGTACTTTGACACGTTTATTATATTCTCGGGCTAATCTTCGCTGATAGTTCTCCATATGTTGTAAAGCTCTTTCTCTTTTTTCTTCTAATTCATCAAGTTTGTTTAAGATCAAACCCGCACTAAGATTTTTCTCCCAAGCTTCTCTCTTTGTTGTCGGAATAACAACTTCTGTTGGTAACACCGATTCAACTACATATGTTAAACAAAAAGGTGACATTCCAGTAGCTTCTCTTCTAGTTGTATTATAAGCCTATACTGCATTATATACTTGTTCGCACCATGCTCTGTGATGTCCTTCCAATTTCTTCTTTAATATATCTGCAATTGTTTTGTTTGTTGCTTCTACCTGCCCATTAGCTTGTGGATACAAAGGAGTAGACTTTCCACATTGTATCTTAAATGCATTAAGTAACATTTCTATGTTTTGTCCTTCAAACTGTTTCCCATTATCAGATACCAACTGCGCAGGAATTCCGAATCTGCAAATGATATTTTCGAATATGAATGTAAAGATATCTTTGTCGCGAATATGTTGTACTGCCTTCACTTCTGTCCATTTTGTGAAATAATCTGTTGCGACTATTAAGTATCTTCGTTGTCCAGAACCTGGTAAAAATTGCCCCACAATGTCTAAAACCCATTTTCTAAAAGGCCACACACTGGTTGGAGATGAGAATGGTGCTCCAGGTGCATGTATTTTCTTTCCATGTCGTTGACAATCTTCGCAACGTCTTGATATTTGTTTTGCATCTTCGTGCATGTATGGCCAGTAATAGCCTTGTATTTTTGCTCTATGTGCCAAAGATCTTCCCCCGCTATGATTGCCAGCATCCCCACTATGTAACATTTTTAGCACTTTTTCTCCTTGCTCTCGTGTCAAACATCTGAGTGATGGTCCAATAAAGGATTTTCGGTATAGCAGCCCATCTCTTAATCCATAATTTGTTGCGCGGCTTTTTAACTTGTGTGTTTCCAATCTATTTTTTGGTGTTTCTCCTTTCGCCAAATATGCCTGAAGTTCTGTTCTCCAATCTGCGATATTGTTCGTTTTTCCTTCTTCTTCATTGTCTATTATCATCACGTCCACTTCTTGATGGTGACATAAGTGTTTGTATTTTTATGTATCTCGTAGTTGGATCTGTCATCATGCTTGAGATAAAAGAAAAAGCGTCTGCAAGTCTGTTATCCTTCCTTAAAATGTGTCACCATTTTATTTTTGGGATTTTCGCTGACAATTCTTCAACAAGCTTCTTATATTTCTTCAAGGATGGTTCATTTGTAGTATACTCTCCCTTTACTTGGAGAATAACTAGCTGCGAATCGCTAGTGATCCTGGCATTTTCTAGTTTCATTTCTATTGCGAACTTCAAGGCATGTATCACAGCTTCATATTCTGTTTCGTTATTGGTGGATGTGATTCCAATCTGAATGAAAAAGCCATCTTCACTCCTTCTGGCAAAATTAAAACAATTCCAACCCCATTGCCTTCTCAATTTGATGATCCATCTACCAATATCTCCCATCTATTTGGTTCTGTTAATAAATCTTTTGGATCTCTGTGTTCTTCTTCTATATCAATCATTTCCTCTACCGCTTCATCTTCTTCTAAAGAAAATTCTGCCAAGAAATCTGCAACAACTTGTGATTTTGGTGAAGATAAAATTTCATATTTAATGTCAAAGTGGCCTACTTGTGCATTCCATCTCTCCACTCTTCCTGATATTTTAGAATTCTTCATCACTGATTCAATTGGTACTTTTGTTAATACCTTATCTTGTGCGCTTGAAAATATATGCGGAGCTTAAATGATGCATAAACTAATGCTAAGATTAACTTCTCAATCTTTGAGTAATTTTTCTCTGCAGCATTAAAAGTTTTGCTAATGTAATATATGGGTTTCTCCACTCCTGCGTCTATTCGCAATAATACAACACTTAATGCATGCGACGTCGTCGCAAGATAGATCAGTAGTTCTTCTCCTGATTCTTCCTTTTGTAAAATAGTTGTATTCATATGATGTTCTTGATCCCTCGAAAAGCTTTTTCGCATTCATCAGTCCATTTGAATTTCGCCCCCTTCTTGAGTATATCGAAAAAATATTTGCATTTGTCTGATGATCGCGAAATGAACATCCCCAGTGAAGCTAAAAGTCCATTCAACTTCTGTATATCTTTTATTGTTGCGGGTGTTGGCATGTCACGAACTGCTTGCACTTTTTCTGGATCAACCTGTATTTCTTCCTTTGATACAATGTAGCCTAAAAATTTTCCCGATGCAACTCCAATAGTACACTTCTCAGGATTCAGTTTAATGTTATATTGCCGCATTTGTTCAAAAATCTCCCTCAGGTCCTGTACATGATCTTTGGCTTCTTTACTCTTTACTAACATGTCATCCACGTATACTTCTAATGTTTTGTGTATCCATTTCGCGAACACCTTCTCTACCATTCTTTGATATGTCGCTCCTGCATTTTGCAAACCAAATGGCATTTTCGTGTAACAATATAAACCTCTAGGGGCGAAGATAGAAGTATGTTCTTGATCTTCTTCAACGAGAGGAATTTGGTTATATCCTTTGTACCCATCTAAAGACGATACTCTATCATTTCCCGCTGCGGATTCCACCATTTGAGGAATATCTTGTAATGGAAAACCATCTTTAGGAAAAGCTTTTTTTAAATCAATGAAATCTATGCAAATCCTTATTCATTTGTTTTTCTTTAGGACAATGACCATATTCGCTATCCATTCTGGGTATTTAGATTCTCTTATGATTCCTGCATCAAGCATTTTCTGTAGTTCTTCTTCTATTTGGGAATGGTAAGCTGTTGCGATTTTTCTTATTCTTTGTTTAAATGGTCTCACATTCTTGTTAATCTCCAACTTGTGACATGCAATTGATGGATCTATTCCCCGTATCTCATCTATGCTCCCTTCGAAAACGTCTTTATATTCTCGCAAAAGATTAACAGTTATTTCTTCTTCTTCTACATCTATCTTGGTTCCAATTCTCAATATTAGAGGTTCTTTTATAGTCTCAACGTTTACTTCTTTTGTTGGTTCTGCGGCAGTGTAACTGGACTTGAATTTTCCCATTAATGTGGGTTCTTTTATTGTTTTCACAGGTCCTTCTCCATCTTCCGGAATTTCGCTGGGTATTCCCTTGCCTTCTTTTTCCCTTATCATGTATACTCTAAATTTTTCTTCTTTCTTTGCCTCATTTGCCAACTTTCTGCGAAATTGTTTCCTTTTTGCTTGTCCTTCATAATGCTTTACTTCAATTTGATGACATAATTTCGCATTGTCAACATCTCCTCTGATTTCACCTATTCCATTTGGTGTGGGGAATTTAATACATTGATGCAACATTGATAATACAACTTTTATCGCATGTATCCATGGTCTTCCTAACAACATATTATATGGCGATTCCATATCCACCACGCATAGTGTCACGTGTGTTTCGATCTCTCTTAGTGGAATTCGTACTACTATTTCTCCTTTAGGTTTTGTTGTGGATTTTGCAAAGCCATGAACAAGATATGTTGAATTGGACATTTCTTCATCTTTAAATCCCATTCCCCTGAACGCATGATAGAATATTATATCCACCAAATTTCCTGTATCGACTAAAGTTCTATTCAATATCCATTCTTCTGTGGATTTTATTGTTGTCCCCTTCTCTTTTCGTGTAATAGGCACTGTAATAACCAATGGAGATGTGTGGTTCAAATTTTCTTTTGATATTTCTGCCGCTATGAATGTGATTTTTTGCTTTTCCCAATCTTTCAAGGGTGGTGTCTTTTCTACTGCCATAACCTTCCTTCCTTCAAAATTTCGTTTATGTATTCTTCCTTTGATGTTTTCATGGAATTCATTAATCATTGTTTTTGTTATCATATTACACTCCAATCTTTTGTCATCCTCATTGACTCTAATCATTTTTCTTTTAACTGGTTCACTGATTTATTTAATCACTTTCTTGATTTGAATAATTTCAACAACAATCTTCAACTTTCGATCTTCATCACCCTGTTTCTAGCGCCATTATGTAGTTGCAGGAAATCCTACACTACACCCCTCACAAGATTTCATTAACATTCGACTCATTTTAGATGAACAATCTTAATTTTATTGATGAATCTTTGAACAATATTACAAGAAAAGATAAAGGAATCAAGAACCACCACTACTCTAGATTTTCTCTCTCCTATTTACCTGCTTCTCACTCAGAAAAAGATCTCTCCCTTTCTTTTACAACTGAACGACTATTTATAGGGAAGTATGTAGTGGATGACAGCTAATCTCCCCTTTATTTTCGGATATGGTTTGCGACATTCTCGCAACCTTATAAATGTTAATCTCGCAAACTCTCTAACTTTCGCAGGACTATCACATCTTTCTCATGATTTTAGCTGGCGTCATTTATTATATCATTTCTGAAATTGTTCTGCGATGTTGTTGTGTTGTGTTGCGCAATTATGATCCTACAAAAGAAATAAAAGAAAAAACTATTTACCAATCGAATATAACTGATAAAGAAAGATTAAGAAGAGTAGGATATGCTAAATAGGGTGATCTACTCAGACCAGCCCCCATGGGAACCGATCTGAGCATGAGTCGATTAATGGTCTCTAGTTTCTCTTATCTCTGGTTTTGGATTTTTCTTTCCGGAGAGGAGAGAGAAAACAATATCCATATACTTTTGATACAACAACAGTCAGAAGGTGATTTTTGGTGTATTATCTTCCACAAAAGTTGTGGAGATTTAGAACTTCAATTTATATGAAAACACAGTACATAATTCAATACATAAAAGTAGGAGATACAGGTAGATCCTAGTTATTAGTCGGAGCCTTCAGTTGATGACCAGACTTGGTGTTTGGTTGTTGAATAACTTGCTGAGCTGACGGAGATGACTGCGAGTCTTTTGTGAGCTGTAGATGACTTGTGCTGACACCCTCCCTCAAGTTGATTCGGAGTTGGTGAATGTTCAACTTGTCTCTTATGAGATGAAAATGAATTGACGACAATCCCTTTGTAAAAATATCCGGTAGTTGGTCTCTGGTGCTTATAAACTTGACATGAAGAAGCTTACTCGGTACTCTCTCAGGAACAAAGTGATAGTTAACCCTCTATATGTTTTGTACGCGCATGAAAAATAGGATTGGCTGTGAGATAGGTAGATCCTAAGTTATCACACCACAAGGAAGGAGTTGAAGTTTGAATACCCAATTCCTTTAGTCACGACTATATCCATATAAGCTCTGAAGTTGCAATTTCTACGCCGCGATATTCAGCCTCCGTGCTAGACTTCGAGACAATTTTCTGCTTTCGTGCACTCCAAGAGATGAGATTACCTCCAAATTATATATAGTATCCACTAGTAGACCTGCGATCATCCAAATTTCCGGCCCAATCGGCATTAGAGTAAGCATGCATAGAATAATCCTTTTAAGGTCTGATAAACAATCCATAATCAATGGAATGTTTCAGATATCGCAAAATGCGCTTTACCATCTTCCAATGTTCCACATATGGCTCATGCATGTATTGACATTCCTTGTTAATTGCAACAGAGATGTCCGGTCTGGTGATATGTAAATACTATAACGCACCCACAACACTTCTATAAAGCGTAGGATCTGCAAACTTTTCCGAGCCTTGTTTCTGAAGGCATGTAGTAGCAGCAAGAGGGGTGCAGACTGGTTTGATGCCATCTAGTTTCGCTCGTCGCAGCAATTCAGAGATGTACTTTCTTTGTGTAAGTACTAAACCTTGGCGAAGTACTTCAACACCTAGGAAGAATGACATTTCTCCCATATCTTTAACTGCAAAAGCATCACCCATATCAGAAACCAGTTTTTCAATTGACTTAGGATCCGAGCCAGTCACAATTATGTCATTGACATAGATTAAGACATATGTTATGAAGTTGTCGGTTTTCTGCACAAACAATGATGTATTAGCAATAGAAGTCGTGAAACCAAGTTGGAGAAGATGACCACTTAGCCTAGAAAACCAAGCGCGAGGTGCCTCCTTGAGGCCATACAAGGACTTGTGCAATCTGCATACATGATTGGGATAATTAGGGTCAACATAACCGTCTGGTTGCTTCATGTAGACCTCTTCTTCCAAGACACCATGCAAAAATGCGTTTTTTACATCTAGCTGACGTAAGTACCATCCATTCATCACAGCAATTGAAAGAACTAGTCTGATGGTGCATGGTTTTATCACCGGAGAAAACGTTTCATCATAATTGATGCCCTCTTGCTGGTTGAACCCCTTTGCAACTAGTCGAGCCTTGTGCTTGTTTATGCCGCCATCTGGATTTCGTTTTATTCTGTAGACCCATTTTGATCCTACCACATTCATTCCATCTTCATACTTTACCAATCAGTAAGTACCATTACGAATCAATGCATTGATTTGCACATCCATAGCGTCTCTCCACTGCGGAATTTCACAGGCTTTGGAATAGCACGTAGGCTCCATGAAGTCATCATATTGCAACGGATGTTTGGTTGTACTGAGACATAACTTCTGAATTGGTTTTGTAATGCCGTCTTTTGCACGAGTTACCATTGTATGGCTCGGAGCTGGATCAGGTTGTAGAAGCTGATTTTGAGGAACTGCAGAAGCTGCATCACATTGCAGTGGATGATCTTGAAGAACTGCAGGTGTTGGTGATAGGTCTGGGGTAGAAATCGTAGTAGACGAGCTGCCAGATTGCATAGGAGATGGAGACGGACTTTCTGTAGGTGAGGATGGATGTTAAATTGATGTGGAAGGAATGTGCTGGTGCTGCACAGATACGTGTGTAGGTTGTCTAAAAACTGGAGAAGCAAGAATATCCGTACTTGTGCAGTAGTGGACTGACTGTGCTCAGGTGCCGGCTGCTGATGAGGAGAGAATGGAAAATTGGATTCTTCAAATCTCACATGACGTGAGATATATTCTCTGTTTGTAGGTTGATGGAGACACACATACCCTTTGTGAGCTGAACTATACCCTATAAAAATACAAGGAAGAGATCTCGGTTCTAACTTGTTGGCATCGTATGGACGAAGACACGGATACACAAGAGATCCAAAAACACGTAAGAATGCATAATCAGGTTGTTTGTGAAACAAAAGCTCAAGAGGTGTTTTCGAATCAGTTTTGTATTTTGGAATCCTATTAATAAGGTAAGATGCAGTCGTAAAAGCCTCAGACCAGAAATATTTAGGCATATGCGCCTGAAATAAGAGAGCTAGATCGCTCTCAGTGACATGCCTAATACGTCGTTTTGCCAGACCATTTTGCGCTGTGGTATGATGACAAGAAAATCTATGCTGAATACCACAATTGTTCAGATGGGATGTAAACTTTTTAAACTCAAGAGCATTGTCAGATTGAAAAACCTTTAAGCGATGACCTGTGAGATTTTCCACTTGTTTTTGAAACTTGATAAAGATAGATAATGGATCTGCATGTTGCACTAAAGGAAAAATCCAAGTATAATGAGAAAAGTCATCTATTAAAAGAAAATAATAACGATAACCATGTCTAGAAAGATGTGGAGAAACCCAAATATCACTAACAATCAAACTCAAAGGTGTATCAAAAACAGTAGTACCGAGAGAAAATGAAAGTTTCTTGCTCTTGCTTATGTGACAAGAATGACAAAAATCAAACTTCTTATTCAAGACAGGAAGGGAAAAACCATTTATTATTTTGGAAACTATGGAGAGTATTGGATGGTCTAAGCGCCGGTGCCACACAGGTAAACTGGCAGATAGTTAAGACTGTGGAGACTTATATCGATTGATACCACCAACACCATCAAATATATAAAGTCCATTCTCATTCCTCCCTTTTAGTAATATGGCTCCCGTGCACTTGTCCTTCACAACAAAAAATTTTGTGTGAAACTTAAAGTAAACTTGATTATCTTTGCAAAATTGATAAACAGAGAGTAGTTTTGTTTTGATTTTAGGAACATGATAGATGTTATTTAAGAAAAAACGTCGTGTATTATGGGTAAACGTAGCGTTACCAATATGTGCAATTTGCAGTGCATTACCATTACCAACTCTAACTTGGTCTGTTCCTTCATACTCATGCGGGATGCAAAGATTCTGGATATCAGCAGTTAAGTGGTGAGTTGCACCAGTGTCAGTTACCCATTGTTGTTCAGCTGGACCTCCAGGCAAAGCAATATAAGCTGCATGAGCTTTGTGATTATTGGAGTTGCTCTTTTCACAACGAAACCAACAACGATCTGCAGTGTGGTTCCTCTTTTTGCATATCTGGCAATAAATCTCTCCTTGAGCAGCACCTCTCTGAGGGTGTTGAGGTCGATGGTTGTTGTTGTTGTTTGGAGGAGGTGGTCCTCTGGACTGATTGTAAACCATCTTGGTGGATTTCTGCTGGTGGAAGCCGAGTTGGAAGAGACTATATTTGCCAGTGGCTGCTGCAGCTGTGACAGTTGGTGTTCAAGCCTCATCTCAAAGGTGAGAAGATGATTATTGAAAGTCTGGAGATCCATGTTTTCAGCAGTGCTCAAAGTAGTAACGATTGGATCATAATTTTGGTTTAATCCATTGCAAATAGACTGTTTCATCTCGTTGGCAGGTACGATGTAACCAGCTGCTGCAAGATGATCAAACAATCATTTAAATAAGCTTTCAGAGTCTTATTACCTTTGTTCAAGTTATGCAGCTGTTTTTTGAGATTCACCTGGTGAGAAAACGTCTTAGGTACAAACTACGACTCTAGTGTATCCCATATCTCTTTTGCAGTTTCAAGTTTAGCAACCACGCTGAGTACTTCAGGCGTCAAAGTTTAATTTAACCATCCAACTATGAGAGAATCTTGAGACTCATAAGCTATAAAAGCAGGATTGATATCTTCACTATCTGGAAGTGTTCTTACTGGTTTTTCTTTAGAGCCATCAATAAACCCTGTTAGATCATAACCTTTTAGGATAGGCTTGAACTAGCCTTCCATAAAATATGATTGGTTTTTGTGTACTTCAAAGTGACTAGGTGATGGATTTGAACTTGGAGAAGAGTAGTTGTAGTATCTTCCATTGTTGTGTTGTGTTGTTTAGGGTTTGGGTTTTCTTTTTTGTGTTTTGTTTTGTTTTGTTTGTTGTTTTAGGATTGTTGAGGAAGCTGTACTTGGATCGAAAGGACTGATACCAAGTCAGAAGGTGATTTTTGGTGTATTATCTTCCACAGAAGTTGTGGAGATTTAGAACTTCAATTTATATGAAAACACAGTACATAATTTAATACATAAAAGTAGGAGATACAGGTAGATCCTAGTTATTAGTCGGAGCCTTCAGTTGATGACCAGACTTGGTGTTTGGTTGTTGAATAACTTGCTGAGCTGACGGAGATGACTGCGAGTCTTTTGTGAGCTGTAGATGACTTGTGTTTAAAACAACCATCTGCAACATACTGTTACTATATTAGGCTACCTATAACTAGAAACCGAGAGGCGTTTGAAGCCCAAGTGAAAAACATGTCTTACGGAGAAACCTTGTACTGACGTTGTGGGTGCAAAACATCGGCTCTGGATCACTCGTCTTCTATTTTCCTGTCTCATCTTGTCCCAACCAATCAGATTATGCCACCTATTTTTCGCTATGATGTTTTGTTAGTAATTCACGGCAAATTTACATTAACTTAACGCCGTTATAACATTGATATCTTCTGTCTTTGGCTCTTTTGTCTTCTCATAAAAGAATATGTATTTGATCTCTCTGATAAAGTTCAACGACATATCTCAAAAATCACCATTAAAAGATTTTTATATAACAATTTCAATGTTTTGAGATAACAAAAAATCAAAAATCAAAACCTTGTTTAGATCCACAATCTGTGGTAGTGGCCGATTCTAGATAAGCGTTAGCTCATGAAAGACCTATTTAAGAATTAGGATTAAAAGAACTACGAATCCAAAAGAAGCAGAAGAAGAAGAAAATTAGTGGAGATATGATTAAGATGTAAATCTGTTTTGATTAATTATGAAGAAAAAAGGGATTATAATTAAGAAAAACTCAAAACTGAAAGAGAAGGGTTGGAGTTTTCATATCAACCATTACAGTTGCATATAACTCGATCCACTATAGAGTTATTAAATCTGGAGCAAAAATGCAATTGATCATCCATCGAATTAGCTATTTTTTTCTGGTTTTATTTTGACTTGGGCTTTTATGTTAATCAGCTAGGAAATTTTATCATATATTTACTGGACAGTTACCGAATCGACTATATGAACCGAGAATTCGATTAACATTGTATCACAATGAAGATAATCATGTAATATTAAACGCCCTTTACAATTGCATTTTTAGAGTAAAAACAGGTGTCATATTCTCATTTGTTAGGACAGGAAGAGACAGGAAAATAGGAGACAGATGATCCGACGCCGGTTGTATGAGTCAGATCATGATTTACAGGGAAATATTTCCCGGCAAGAGTTGGGTAATCCTGGAGCATAAAATCTTAGATCAAATATGGCATTGAAACAAAAATATCGGTAATCGCTGGCCAAAACAAAAAAATTATAAATAAAATTTTCACCGGAAAATGCTATAAGTGTGAGACAATGGATGTGCGACAATTGTGGGATAAGATATGACACAACCCAATTGGTGGAAAGGAAAATGGTTCTAGTATTGGGATAGGTAGCGGACTGGGTTAGGAGAGCAAGTCAACTACTTATACTCTAAAGTCCAGATTAATTGTCCCCTATTTATCCCAGTTTTCGCATTTTCCGTTTTGATTACAATATACTCGTAACTATTGAAATAAAGGCTAGGATCATATCCGGGAGTACTGCCTTTGGAAAGGATTTTAATAACAATCTCGACCCACGTGATAATACTTTCCGTTAACAATTGCGTGAAAGGAGCAGATTTTTTTTTTGGCCAAGTGATTTATTGTGCAAGTTTGATGCAACAAGCCCCACGTGAAATTGGTTTTACAACTAATTCGAGTTTTGAATTTCATGAAGCTGTCTTCACGTATCATGTGATTGATTGATCTCACCACATATATGGTGATACAGAAACAAACCTCATTCTGACCATATCTATTACTATATTAGCTTAACTAAAGTAAGAATTTTAGAACCATACCCAAGTGAGAAGATGTCTTTACCGGGGTGAAATATTTATCGATTTCATGGGTGCAAATGCAATATGTGCTGATCAGGTTTACGAGATATTATAGAAAACTAAATAAACACAAATGATAATTTTCGTTGGATTCGGAAAGATTGGAAAATATTAGTGTTGGGTCCTTTCTCAAGTTTAACTATTGGATACAATCCCTCCGTCCCTAGTCCATAATAGGTGTGCTACCGAACAAGTTTCATTATGGAAGAATATTTATGGGTAAATGAAAGTAGAGATACTCTTAAAAAGGGGTTTAGGAAATTCTTGTCACATTGGCTGATTCAGCCTGCTCATTTAGTTCATATAAACTTCTCATTTTCCGCGTTGAATTCAAGTTATATTTTTTCAGCACTCGGTGCGCTTTTCTGAGAATAGCCTATGCAGCGCCGTAACTGGAAACCCATCTACTCTCTTTGTCTTGACTTTTGAGAGGTGGTTGCTGCACATGTACGTACCTACTAGATATTTTGTTTGATTTAGGTCCTACCTCCTACATCACGCAAATCAATTTGTTTGATTTAGGTCCTACCTCCTACATCACGCAAATCAATTTTGAGATTAATTTCTTCTTTTGGCGGGGAATTAAAACTAATTAATGTCTTTTTTGGTGAACTCTTAAGATTAAGTTAGTTAAATTTATCTGTATTAGTAACTTTTTCTTGTACTTAGCAACAAATTTACAAGGTGAAATATCGGGACGGACATCAGTCATGCTATGTAACCCCTTTGAAATAACATGCCACTTTCCAAAACTGAATCTTCTCTCCGCAGATCAGCTCCTTTTGGGGCCGATCTGAGAAGATCTATCAACACCCACATCCTCTTTTTCCTTCTTTTCTCTTGTTAGTCAGTTTTACTATTTTTCTTCTACGGATTTTTTATGATTGTTATTGTTGTTTTGGGATTCTTTCCATTAGATTTGTGGCTCTTTTGTGAAGGTTTGATTTGTGTTACAAGGATGCAGAGCATGTTGTTATCATCAACTCCGATCTATGAACAAATCCTAGCAACAACATCAACTTTGGTTCTTTATCCAAATCCACTGAATCAAAGGATATCGATTATTTTCTCTGATTTTGGTGATGATTGGGTTTTAGTTTTTAATGTTTTAGGTTTATTTGATTTTAATGTTTTAAGAAGATTAATCGATCTAGGTTTTCTTAGATTTTACAGTTTAGGTTTGACTAGCAGTTCTAGTTTTAGCATTACAACTACGTGTTCTCATGAGTTACCAGCAGCAGGTACAAAAGACGCGAACAACTTTACTGAAGACACAAAAGACGCGAACAATCAACCAATTCAGACCGACTCCGATGAAGCTCCATACTGATTTAGACCGATTTTGTCCTCCGGTGACTGATCCAGGTTACAAATGTTACTGTTACTGTTACTTTGAAAAAAATCCTTGACTATAGGGTAGATCTTTGAATCTTTGTATACTTAGGTCATTTATTTTACGATGTTTTTAGAAAAATAACCATGAGAAATGGCTGCATCTTTGGATCCTAGCATCTATACTAATTGGAGTATTGTTATATGGTTTGGATGAGTTACTTTCAATCCTAATCAGGCCATTTAAACTTGTTTTGCTACTCAAAAAACGGTCTAGAATGGTTAAGTCAATGCATCGGATGTTGGTTTGTATTTCTGTTATTATGTGGTTTGTTTGCTGCTTGTTTGAAATCCCTGTAATCTTTGGAAAACTTATGGTCAGTCATGTAACCTTTCCTGATTCTGAATCGGAGGATTATTATCAATGTAAGTGAGGTTTCACCTCTTTTTTGAAGAAAAAGAAGAAAGATGTACTACCATATCTACAATGTGGATGGCACTTGATTTGGTAAGTAAATAAAAGTGGACATACGCTTCAGTGCAATGGGGACAGCAATTTGTGTTGTATTATATGAATTTTGGTACCTCTAATTAGAAGTGCAAAAATAATTGATCCATCGAATGATAACACCGAAAGGTGCACCGTGTGAGAGGGATGGTGAGTCCGACTCCTCCCACACTCCCTATCCCTTATTAAGAGGCACTCCGGGGACCATTGGATTCCAACTCGGTGCACTCTGCAATGCAAATCTTCAGTGGGTCTAGATCGCTCTTAGAAGTGTTGTAAAAGACACAACCAAGAACAAGTTTTGGGTACTTAAGAAAGTCAACTGTTAGTCACATTGTCACTGACCTTTTTGTATCCCGGACAATTCTAAATGATCTCAAATATAACTTATAACATTGCCAAAATTCATAGTCGTCGAATTTGGAAAAAAAGAAATTGCAAGTTTCAATCCACTTGTCTAATACATTTAGGTTCATTGTTTCTTTTATAAATGGAATGTTTAGAGTCGAATCCATATAGAAAAGAAAAATTATATCAACATACCATTACTGTGAGTTGCTTTTTGTCATTGTATCTTGTCAAAGAAGAATTTTTTTGGTCAAGTGATTCACTATGCAAATCCTATGCCTCAACCCTAAAGCATCTTGTGAAATTTGTTTTGCAACAAACTCGGGTTTTGAGATTCATGAACTGGTGTTCATGTATCATGCATGTGTTTAGCTTACAGCGTGAATACGGTTAGAGAAGGTTTGGAGTCGGATCTATTTAGAGAAGAAAATTTATATCGACATTCCCTTTCATTTAAGGAAGTACTTTGAATTACCTGTTGTCATGCTATCTTGTCAGAGAAGAATTTTTTGGCCAAATGATTATTGTAATTTGCAAATCCTATGCCTTAACCCTCAACAAGTATCTTGTGAAATTTATTTTGCAACCTCAAGTTTTGAGATTCATGGAGTGGTATTCATGTATCATGCATGTGTTTTACTAACCTCAAGAATGCGGTGATACTACAATCATAATCAACGTACTCTTAGTCTTTTCAATATTAGCCTAACTAAAACTATAAAACAAGAAGAACCCAAGTGAAAAAGTGTATTGCCGAGAATAAGCCTTTTATTGATGTTATGGATGTAAATCTGCAATGTGTGCAAATCAAGTTCGTGAGATAATAGAGAAAACTAAATAAATACGATTAGCAACATATCTTCAATCCTAGAATATAAAGAAATAACTGTGTTGTGTGCTTTGTCAATTTTTACTATAGGATACAACCTTTCCGTGTTTGGTCGATATTAGTTGTATAATTTGACAAAATGATTTCTGAAAGAGCTGCATGGGTTCTATAGAAAAAGCACAATACAGATTTTCTTGAAAACAAGCCTCTAACCGGGTGCACACGCACCCGATGAATAGCATAAAGTCATTGGAAACTTTTTCGTTTTAGCGTTCAATCAAGTCTTATGAACCACTTTTATAGATTTATGCCATTTCGTGATTAGAGAATGCTTGAAAATGAAGCACCAAAAAAGGGAGATTAATAAACCTAGTAATGACAGAAGAAACCAAACATCAATCAAGTATAGGGGTTTAGAAACATCTTACGGAGTTTATTATCTGTAAAAGCTCCTGCTTCTAGACCATTTGATCCCTTTGAAAGAAAAAAAAAAATCAATTTTTCTCCACTTATAAAAGAATATTGGACATTAATCAAAATTTAAGGAATATCAATCGGAAAATTATAGTAAGGATAAACATACCGATTAGAATCTGATCAAACAATATATGTGCTACGAAAATAGTGATCCTCCTTTTTTTGACCGAACAGTGATGATTCCTACTTGCATGAACATCTTTCAAATCATTAGTCATTTGACTACAAAATTACATACTAACGCAGTTCACAGTGGTTTGAAAATTCTATCCCTTATAAATTCGATGTGTTTCTTCCTTCGTTGTATTATACTACAACCAATTGATCAACCTCTGCCATTCGGTAACTTCAGAAATGGGATGATGTTCTTTGAATCTAAGTTCTTCGTCTTTTATTCCTTTTTATAAAAAGAACATATAGATAATCAATATATAATATGTTTCGTCTGTACTTAAATCTTAAAAAGCATGATGTTTCAGGACTCTAATCTTCATGACTTCATCTCGTGAATCTACAAACTAATATCTGATCAAAAGATCGGGATTTGTCTGTTTTCCAACTCATCTAAACCAAAGGTCAGGTATTAATGCTTTAAAAAGCAATAATATATGTGTTCGTATATTTATAGTTATCCAAAAGTTTGGATGTGTCTGTTTGGGTACTCTGATGTTCCATGATAGTCAATAGTATCTAAAATGACGACCTTTGGCATAATGGTTGCAACTCTTTGGTTCAAATAAGTTGGCAATAAAGTTAGGATATGTCTGTTTAGATACTATGAGATGTTTCATGATTGTATCTAAAATGGCGACCTTTGGCATAATGGTTGCAACTCGTTGGTTCGAATGAGTTGGCAATAAAGTTTGGGTTTGTCTGCTTGGATACTATGAGATGTTTCATGATAATCAGTAATATCTAAAATGGAGACATTTGGCATAATGGTTGCAACTCTTTGGTTCGAACGAGTTGGCAATAAAATTTGGATGCGTCTGTTTAGATACTATAAGATGTTTCATGATAATCAGTAGTATCTAAAATGTCGACCCTTTTGGCATAATGGTTGCAACTATTTGGTTCGAATGAGTTGGCAAAGTACATAGCAATGACATGGACTGATGTGCTGATGAGGATTAACCACATATTAGAACGATTGTAGACATGACATATGGTACTTTGGGGGTCTGTTATTATAAAGAAAGATGATTAAATTCTAAATTAGATGGACTCGTGGAGACCTAAGTTTTGAGGCGAGGATATTGCATTTCACATGAGCTAAGGCAACATGTTTATTAGGTTCTTCTCAACCTCTAAACTGGATTTGGATTTTATTTTCTTGTAATCTTTGCTTTCCACTCCCTTGTGTCACATTGTAGACTTTGTAAATTCTTTTATTCCTAATCATATATTTTCTTTCGATAATAAATAATATTACTTCAACAAATAAGGTATATTTCAATCCATCTCTAAATTTATCTAGCAAAGAGAATTACAAAATAAATTTGAATAATATTTTATTATTACTGAACTAGAAAATAATATTTATTACCGAACTCGAAAGAGAAAAAAAAGAAAAAAATTTATTACGGAACTCAAAAATGTGCATGAGATGGAGAAGTGACTATTTAACTGTATAATATGTTTCAAAAAAAATATGTATAAATCCGAATTTAACTTCTTGTGAAATGTTTCTTACTAGAGGCGCGACAATCGTGCTGGGACATTATATGTTTGGCACACTCTAAATAGTGGAGAGGGGTCTGATCCTAATACTAGGATTGCAGGTTTAGAAAAACAGATCTAACTATTTTTATATGTCCATTTTTAGATTTCGGGTCTGAATCCATTTGTCCAAAAAAGAGTTAGCTCATATATTAACAAATAAAACCAAAACGGCATAAAAGTTGGAACCAAAATGGCATTGAAACACAAGCATTGGTAATTGCTCATTGAAACAAAAAAAAAAAAATCATTGGTAATTGTTCTTCCACGTGTTACCCAAAACATACATATTTGGATTCTATACTTGCCTCCATTAATTCTTCTTAATCACTCCAAGAAAAGTCGTTTTTAGTGACGTCACGAAAACCAATTTCTTCGTTGCAAAAAGAATTCAGTGGCGCAAAAAGTTTCATCGCCTATGGTGAGTCGTTGAAAGTTTTTTGTGACGTCCTTAAGAAATCGTCACCGAATGTTTTTAATTAGCGACATAAATCTTTTTGCCACCAAAACTATCTTTTCGTGAGCAAATAAAATTGACAATGTTCATTAATTTTGTGATGAAGAATTTTGTCACTCTAGGTATTTTTGATGAGGAAAATATTTTATCACTTAAAATAGCTTTAGCCGCGAAATTTGTTCGTCTCGAAATATACTTATAGTGAAGAAAAAAATTCGTCACATCAAATAGTTTTAGCCGCAAATTTGATCGTCTCAAAATGTACTTATAGTGAAGAAACAAGATCATCATGTAAACAGTTTTAGCCACGAAACTGTTCCATCTCTGAAAAATAATGATTTAGCAGCGGAATAACTTCCGTCTCAAAATAAGAAATCAACAACAAAACTTAATCGTCTCTAAAAGTACGTATAATGACCAATTAGGATTGTCTTTGTATGGTCATTTCAATAACGAATATCATCGTCTCCAAAACAACTTTACCTGCAAATATAGTCGTCTCCAAAATAATTTTTGGGACAAACTCATTCGTCTCAAAAGTTATTAGAGACACAACCCTACCCTCACCATAACGATTTTCTCATCATACCAATATATACAAATAAACATTTAAATAAATAATATAAGTTGAATAAAAATAATTATCCATTACAAATAAATTGTTTATGCAAAATCCAAACTAGAAAAAATCTGATAAGTAAACTCTAGCAATAAATAAATAAACAAACATCACTACTGAAAAAGGGAAAAAAAAACTAAGACTAAAACATTAATGTGACTGCATTCAACTTTCAGTTTCATTAGCGATAATGTTGTTCAGTCCGAGAGAACACATCATCATATCTTGCATGTTTCTTATGACCTTTTCACTGTCTTCTTTCATCTTTTTGATAACCTCATTTTGGGCGCGTATTTGCTCTTCCTGAGCTTGAATTCTATTAGCATGCGCTTGTAGCATTTCATGAATTCCTTTATTGTTAGAAACAGTGGTCGCAGAACGACGTCGTCTTTGCTTTTTCTTTAAAACTTGAGTACATATTTCTGCCTCAGTGGGTGGTGTAGCTCCCGCTTCACTTCCTTGCTGCATTAGCTCATTTATCCTGTCCTATATAAAGATACAACAACCAATTTTCAATAGTCATGACTATTGAGAATCGGTTGTTGTTACCTACCTCCTCCATTTTTTTCTTTTTTTGCCTCCCTAACCAAATGATTCACAAACCTACTTCTGTTAACACCAAGATATTAATTAGATTAGTCTACATCTTCATCGTCGTTAATACAAACCCAAACTTCAACCATTCCTTCCACACTCTTTTAACTCTTTCACTCATCATCCTCAAGCTACTGATTTCCTAGCACATCCTTCTGCTTTCCATCTTCTTTAGTGATTATTCTCTAACAATATTGATATATTTAGTTAGTCTCCATCCATGTTCTACACGCTTTCTTTTCTCATCTTTACTCCCCCTTTCTTTCTTGTATCATCCAACATCCTAATTTATTAGGATATTTCATTTTCTATTCTTCCACTCTTATAAATCTTTCACTCTCCTCGTATATGGTTTTAACAGCAACCCATATGACTAAGCAAAACCAAAGAGAAGATAAATATCAAGGCTGATAATGGGGGATTGAATTCTGGGTTATACCAAATTTCAGATAAAACAAAACAGTTTTTTATATAAAACAAAACAACTTTTGTCTTGAACTTGGCACACCCCCTAGAATTTGGTCACCCCGTTAGCAATCTTGATAAATGTGGCCAACAAATTTACAAAAAGAGTTATTTAATTTTCTTACCTAGATTAGGCTTTTACTATCGTAATCCAGGATTTTACTAAAGGGCAACCAAATGCAACTCTAAAGGTTTGGTCGGGTCAAGTCAAGTTAAGTAGAAGTCAACAGGTCAGATGGTCAAGGTTAATTTTGGTTGACTTAATTAAATTTTGGTATATCATCTCCTAAATGCCATAACCTCGTCATCTTAAATTTGAATGACTCCTTTGACTACTCTATTTCGCGTGATTTTTCGAAATTTATATGATGATATTATTAATTTGTTCAAACTATTATTTTATTAGTTCACATAAACTAATATTCAAATTTAATTAATTAAGTGAGTATGTGGCGTAATTGTCATTTGGCTATTCAATAGCCATTGACTTACTTGCGAATTCTTACATAGCATTAGTTGAAATGTGACAAGCGGTAATATTGAGTCTCTGTGTGTCAACAAATGGGATAAATGAAATTTTGACCTGGGCAATTTTTTTTTTCATTTCGAAAATTAGCACTAACAAGATGAAGTTTTACACAATTTTGACCTGGGCAATTATTTATGTTCCTTTGAATGTCTAAGCAAACATGCTATTTTCATTAATATTTCCTGTTTCAAATAGGATTTTCATTACCCCGAATTTAACAAATTTATATTAATGGATATAAATTTTTCTTTCTTATTGTTGGATAAAGAGTATTACATTAACTAGTTGGAATCCTAACAAGCTAAGCTCCAACAACATACTTCTGCATTAATTGAACAAGTTGTTGTGCTAGCCTACCAGCGAGCCTTATCGGTAACCTAGCCAAGGGAGCCGAAGCGGAGGGGGTTCAGATTGTGTCACAAAGGAGGCAAACTAACTCTACCTTCCATGTTAATTTATGCAATATTACGTCATTGGTAGCTCGAACCTGGGATCTCCTTGAACGCATGAAACTTTAAGGAACAGGGATGATCAGCTGAGCTAGGTAACCGCACATGGATTTTTTTTTCTTTACTTGTCTACAATGTTTTATCATCTAAAGAAATAAACTTAAATTTTGCATGATCTTGATACCCGATTACAATGGTGATTTGAGAATTAGTTTGCAAACCTAATTAATTAGAATAATAATTTAGGTTAAGTATAAAATTAAAATAATAGAATGAGTTTTTTTTACCAATACAGAATATGTTATACAAAATGGGAAAAAAAGAGTTCAGTCCAAAACACGTCAAAAAGTACAGATTATTCCATCCGAGTTAACTAGGTACAGTTTAGTCCAAAAGTTGTTTAAAATATGTAAAATACACATATAACCTTCCATTTACAAGTTAGTCCAAATATTTATAGTTTCGTCTAAAGTTACTCATGATGATATCAGCAATTTTAAATAATATAAAAATAATTAAAAAACAATTTAGCTTTTGAACCGTTTGTCCAAAATTCGCAAACTTTATATATTCGGAAGGCTCTTTCGAAAAGCTACAAAAAGAGTACCCATGTGACTATATAATTCCAATTTTTTTAAAATATTAGTTTACACTGGTGTATAGACATGTATACATTTACAGAAATCAAGAAAATCCAAAGATAAGACAATGTCATTTTGTGCACGACACACAATTGGAATCATCCATAACTGTCAACTATGCTGCCATTATTAGATCTCCTTCGTTTTCTCTATCGTCGTCATCAACAACAATGACGATCGGCAAGATATACCAAGTTTGAACAAAATCATGGACAACTCGATCATGCCACATTAAACCCAGCTCCGAGCTATGGGTGCAACAGTCTCCTCAAAAAAGAAAAGAAAAAGAGCAGTGGGTATCACCACCTTCATGGTTGAACTAGTACTTTTGGGTAACAAGAGTAAGTGATCAGAGCTAAGAAAGAACAAACATTTCCTTGAAGAATATCTTTAATTGCATCACCTACCGAAGCGACTTCACCCGTTGGTGTATCGCAATCAGGCTCATTCTTGTGCATACAGAAATCATCAGTTGTAGGGAGCATATCTGTTGCTAGTGTCTCAAATGCACCTGATAATTTAGCATGTTCATCCCCAGAAACAACTGCAGCTCAAACTCTGCTGCCACCTTCGCATTAATTACTCGGTCTAATCATAGGAAAAGTCGATTTGTTTACATTTGTTCCAAATGAGTTCTTCCATCTTAGCCCACTGAACCAGTTATAATATTTCTCCCTCTTCATAACAAATAAAGGTAATCAGATTAGTCCCCAGAAAAACAAATTCAAAGAAACTCATACCTATTTTAACAATTTCACAATGCAAAGGAACCTTCATAATACTAGTTGCAAGGTTTTATAACTAGGCACTCATCTGTTTCACAAAGATAGGCATATTTTCTATCTAGAGTTTACTAAAAATGATAGGTATGTTTATTTTGGGTTTGGTCAAAGAAAAATAAAATAGGCTTGTTTCTAGGATGAGAATGGCAGTGAAGTCCACCATCTCAGTTCCCACAAAAGGCTTGTTTCTAGGATGAAATGGCAGTGAAATCCACCTGCAATCATCTTGTTACAGGTGCACCAATATGTACACTTGTATTACAGGTGCACCAATTTGTACACTTGTATTTCGGGTAAGTTTATCAAGTAAAACTCTCCTTCTCTGCCTCACAACCCTTTGCTTGCTGACAACATATTTTCAACAGAAGTGAAAACTAAAGTTACAAATATTCATATACAGAGCTAACACAAAAAATCTTACCTCTAAAAATTCACTACCAGCAAGAGCCATTACACGATGAAAGCCTCATTCAGCTGACTGATCAGGATCGACCCAGTCCAGATTAAGCCTTTCAACTCTTGCAGAAAGACCTGTGTTATTCACATATCTTGGAGGAAGATCCTTATCATCAATAGCATCAATTTCCTGTAACAAATAGAAGAGAAAAACAAAACTTCAATAACTAGTCTTGTCTGAAACACCTCACAAATGAATCTATCTTCTTCGAAATATTTCACATTTAACAAACTTCTAAAGTACACACATATATTTACCTCCATTAAACCCTAATACTAACTAGAAACTAATGCATACATAAGCTTATGCGATATATGTCCACCATCTTGTAATTCTTTTTACCTGTGCACAACAATGTACATTTGTATTGAAAAGTGCACAACAATGTACACTTGTATTACTGGTGCACCATTATGTACACATGTAATTTATATCACATGTATACAACAATGTACAATTATTTTATAAGTGTACTAATATGTACACATGTAGTTTCTGTTATAACAATCAGTGACTCATAGCATCACTAATAGTTGCTGCAATTCCCTGCATCAAGTAGACTGTAAAAATCTGAAAAAGTAAATAAATATATCATCAATCTTGCGGTAATAGGTCTTTACAGTACCGCTGGAATTTGGTTTACCTTTCTCCAAGAATTCTCACTTAAAAATGAAGTGGATCCATCCAATGTTACAAAATAGCCATTTAAAATCAAAATGTGTATAGTTATGTACACAATAACGATCAACAAGTGTATTGTGCACATTAAAAAGTCACACGTGTACAATTATGTGCACATTAAGAATCAATATGGTAACGGGAAAATAGCAGTCAGAATAAAGAAGATTTTGCATATTAATTAACCATTTAAAATAACTTTTCTATTAATTTATAGATTTTTCAAAAAAAAAATTATGAACTGTTCAAACTACGGGTGACTCTCGACGTAGCTTCAAATCAATTAACATATGCTAATGGTGCCAAAATATCACCTAAACAGAAGTCTTTATAAAAATATATCTAACTGTTGAACCAAATATTACTAATTATCAAATTGAACCGAATATAACTTTGTCATATCAACAAGCAAAGAAAAGATATTAAATTTCTACAGCTAGTGATGACAAGATATTACATTTCATAAATATTTCTTTTAACAATAAATGTCAGTGAATGCTCCCTCAATAAGCAACGTAAAAGAAAAACATAGCAAACGGAGGCTCAAGTTGGGTATGCAAATATCTTAAACCACGAGAAATGCCCACAATGATATTCATTCTCCTTCTCCAAGAAAATTAACATACTTCAATTACCGACTAAAAAAAGCAGTCATCTTAGTACAGTGTCACTTAAATATGATTTTTGTACAAAGAAGAAGAAAACAGTGACCTACAGTAGAGGTGCTCATAAAGTGTTCCATTAGATGCACACCATGGAACTCAAGCTTTGCTCATTCAATTTCTCCAGGGTCTACATACATCAAATGTTATTCACATTAATGAAAAATGAGCAATTAAAGTTGTACTCGAAATCTTAAAAACAACAGGCTTTTGATTTTATTGCATTTATGGGATCATGTCACGAGTCAAGTTTAATTAACAATAAGCGAAGCTCAGTGAAATTGTCACCAGGACACTACAAGATCTATGTATTCCTAATTCACTGATATGTTTACTGTTCATATTCTGTTTTCAGAAACTGGGATCAAGCGATTTCAGGTTTTCAACCACATTGGATTCAGTTTCATGGAGACTTTTAAACCAACGTCTCTTCCATTTAGTGGTCAGGGTTTATTGGACTTCTTTCTGCAGGAAATTGATATTGGAGGATACAAATTTAAAGGAATCAAACCCCCAATGCAGTTGTAGATGACGCAACATAACAGTTAAGTTGTCCCGTGCGAGAAACATTAGATGTTTCCCAATTGTATACTACTGTATATGATAAATAATAGAAGGTACGTCGCCATACCTAGGTCTGCGGATATGAGGGACTCTTCTTGGTAATTAGGACCTGGCAAAATGTCCCTTGATGGTGAAATGATAATGCTTCCTCCAGACCAGACAACAGAATCTGGTGAAAGCTCTGAATTTGTATCTCCTAACACACATTGTTGTTGGAGAGGATTGTCTTTCCTTTGGCAGTATTGGTTTGCGAATATACCAAAATAGCCACCTTCTCGCAGTATGGGTCATGATTGCTGATAAGCACGAAAGTGCTACATTTTATACCCATATTTATGTTAGTTAGGACTCAATATTTTGACTAATGACACTATTTTAGTGCTTTTGCAGAAAATACAAGTGAATTCGATCATCCAGCGAATAAACATCAAAATGTGAGACTTAATGGTGAAGCGAGTCGATGTCAGCACACTAATGCCACCTAAGATTGATCAAGAGTGACTTTATTATTGTTAGCATAAGAATGGAAGAATATCACATCCATGACCACGTGCAAATGAAGAAAAATGAAAGATTAATATATCTTGTCCTTACATAAGTTCTCTTGCTATATTTATATAAACAATCTGAAGGAATATTTGAAGCCGACTAACATCATTTTGCAAATACAGTTAAGGTGGGACCCAGCACATGCAAGAAAATATCATGCTTTTTAAATGAAATTCATATACTATAGAAAGTGGAGATTCAGTGATACTTTACAATGTCTCGTCATATTATGACACGCGGCACAACATCATTGGGTTAATTTATATTTTCATGACATCTGGAAGACTTCTATTGGGAGGTGATGTGGCAACGAAGAAGAAAAACTACTAGTCATTTAAATCATTATTGAGCATATAAATGTAGAGTTTACACAATTAAATTGGTTTCTACCCAAACCCTAACACAACTCTATCTAGCCATGGCTTTCTCAAAAACCATAAACATATTAAAATCAAACTTTAGCTAAAGATAAACGAAGAATCGAAAACAAAACTCCAAAATCCTTCTCCTGTTTCTCTTCCAGCTCTGTGGACGGGCCCCCCCTAGTATATTTTGAAACAACACATAAATATAGCTCACAAATGAATTCACGTTTTTCTTCTTCGTCGCCACATCACCTCCCAATAGAAGTCTGTCACATGTGATGAAAATATAAATTCACCCAATGATGTTGTGCCGCGTGTCATAATATGACGAGACATTGTAAAGTATCACCGAATCTCCACTTTCCATAGTATATGAATTTCATTTAGAAAGCATGATATTTTCTTGCATGTGCTGGGTCGCACCTTAACTATATTTGCAAAATGACGTCAGTTGGCTTCAAATATTCCTTCAGATTTTTTATATAAATATAGCAAGAGAACTTATGTAAGGACAAGATATATTAATCTTTCCTTTTTATTCATTTGCACGTGGTCATGGAGGTGATATTCTTCCATTCTTATGCTAACAATAATAAAGTCACTCTTGACCAATCTTAGGTGACATTAGTGTGCTGGCATCGACTCGCTTCACCATTAAGTCTCACATTTTGATGTTTATTCGCTGGATGATCGAATTCACTTGTACTTTCTGCAAAAGCACTAAAATAGTGTCATTAGTCAAAATATTGAGTCATAGCTAATATAAATATGGGTTAAAATGTAGCACTTTCGTGCTTATCAACACCCCCACACTTATATTTTGCTAGTCCTCGAGCAAAACAAAGAATTGACCCGCTACACAACTGGTCATATGAATATAGAGAGCCGCTACACAGCTGGTCATATCATTTTTTTCTTGTTTTTTTAGACCCGCTACACAGCTGGTAAAATAATAAGATAAAGATAGAGAGACCCGCTACACAGCTGGTCATAGAAAATACCACAAAAAGACCCGCTACACAGCTGGTCATGACCCTAAAAACCATAACGATGATAATATTTTTTTAAGACCCGCTACACAGATGGTCATATTTTTTTTTTTTAAATCCTAACCAAAGTGCCATTCCCCCACATTTAAATATTACATTGTCCTCAATGTAATTGAGTCATCCAACGTAGAAATCAATGTGGGAAATCATAAATTGCAAAAAAAAATAAACAAATAAAAATAAAAGATAAAGAAAAGGGAACAAATCTGATGGGTTTGACTCCCACGAAGCGAAGTGTATTGTTTCCCTGCTTTCAATAGCACATAATCTCAAACAAAATGGGGTTGATACCCCAAAGTAAGCTGCCAATCATATATATAGAGTCTGAAAAGTTGGGGATCAACCCAACCAATCCGGTCAGCTGAAAATATGCACCTGCAAAAATTATAATCATCCAAAGATATATGTGAATCCATTCCCCATAAATAACAATCCTTAGTAATCAATCCATGCATTGTCAGGATATGTAAATCATTCACACAAAGAGGTATACATTTTTCAATAGCTTCTAGTTGAGGTGCACGCCCTAAATCAGGTTCTAAATCAGCGGAAATAAATTTTATGGCTGATATCGGTTCCAGTTGAGCAAAATAGGGCACACGAACATATGCTGGCTCAAATAAATCAATAATATCATGACTCATAGACCCGTTATCATCTAAAACGGTTTCATTATCAATATCATCAAGGCAAAAAAATTCTGAACTGAATGGCTTAAAGGTCATGGTCGAAACTTTCTCGACTGATGGAACTAGTCAAGACTCGAACAAAACTAGAGGTTCTAGTTTGGATTTCCATTTATTAGTGTCTAATAGCGGTGTGGAGTCTAACAAGGCATTGACTTCACTAATAACACTATCGTCATCAAAATCATACCCAAAATGAGCTAAGCAAACCTCTAATGGATCTCCCAAGTGGTTCTTGCAAATATCTTGCGAGTGCATACTTTCTTTTCGCCCACACTTCAGACTAAAGTACCTAAAAAAAAATCAAAAAAACTGCGTAAAAAGAACTAAAAGAACAATAAAAATAAATTATTTAGAAAAATTAAAAATAAGCTATAAACAATGATATCAACTAGCGAGTATTTTGCTACCACTCCCCGGCAGCGGCGCCAAAAATTGATGTGATCTCAATAATGTTGTAGTAAAAAGGTTCGTTGAGGCTTGTGAAAGCAATGGTTTTTTAGACTTATAAAACTTAAAAGTAAAGAAAACTTATTACAAAATTGACTTCAAGATATTACAAAACAACCAAGACATTGATTTCACTATTACACATGAATAAATTATGGTAAACAATCCAAAACTCTAATAATCTTTTAAGACTCTTATTTCTTAATTCACAAATAATTTGGAAAATTCTCAAAAATTAATTGTATCCCTAAGCATAGATTATCTAAACAAAGCATAACCTATCTAATTGAATCACAACTAATGAAGAACATTTTTTCAAACAATTAAAAACTCTGCAAAAGCAGTGATTGAGTGAATTATAAATTACAAATTAGAGGAAATAAATGATTACCAATTATTCATGCGTAAATAGATTCCTCATTTCCTTGGTGTGGGAGAAATTAGCCTCTCATCATGTTGGAAACACGCTCAAAAGTTGATTTCATTTATACTCAAAGATGGGTTTACAAATGATAAAAGTGTGAAAATAATTAAATTTACAGAGAACGATATATGTTGACTGTCGCTGTCACTGTAACAAATAAGACTGTCCTGCGACAGTCGCTGAAACTGTAGCTTTTAAGACTGTTCGCAATCACTATAGCATAAACGACACAAGGGTGTGCGTCTTATGTTCTTCGTGTTCTTCAGCAGCAGCAGAAAAATGGCATCTCTGTAACTTGATTTTTTTCGACTTTCTGGTGCTCTAAAACTCTCCTAAACTATCCTTCCCCCTTACTGATATCCCATCACCTAGTTATAACCCAGAAACAACAAAATCTCACGTAATAACTTAACATAATCCTCCATTAGTCGGAAGTGAAGAAAAATATTCTCGGGAATATTTTCTTCCATGATTTGCTTTCTCATGCGCCTGTTGTACACGGAATTGCTCCAGCACGTTTCTACCTAATACCAGTAGCAGTTATACATGCAATATCCTCACGAAATCTCCTCAACATGGCACAAAAATCCCGAGTATCTCTCCCATACGTGGCTTGCCCTGTTTTCTTCTTGCGAGTTATCCATCCAAATTCGATCGAAACAAACACCCATACCAGCTTTTTTATGGCATATCACGTCTACCCACTAAGTTTCATGGATTGAATCTCACTAAATCACGTCCGAAATTCGATCGAAAATTCTGCCAGCAACTGTGACTATTTTCCGCCAATTTTAATTTTCAAAAGATGAAGAAGAAGTGCCTTGAATCCATTTTTCGGGTGCCTTTAACACCGGGTGCTCTGGGGTGCCCTTATCCAAAATGTGGGTGCCTTTAATACTTTTCTCCTGGGTCCAAACAGCAATTTTTGAGCCACTTTTTCCACACAAGTGTATTTCTCCAAAAACACCTACAAACACACAAAGCATCAAAATTATTACAAAAATCGAGTACTAATAATAGAGACATTGAGTACAATTTAGACACAAAAATGCGTCTATCACTTGCACGCCATGTATCTATTGCATCTGCAGTGGGAGCACGATATATTTAAACACCTGTTAACATAAAACACATACATTAAATTGCAGTATAATCTTGTCTATGACATGGTCTTTATAAGTAACAACGATGACGTCGATGAGGGGGTAATGAGATCAAAAGTTTTTAGGCTAGAGGCTATTAGAGTTTAGTCACTGCAATTCCTTTTTGAACAGAAAGTCTCCACAGATTTATCTCCCTTGATTTTCTGGAATAAATTAAAAGACACAGACATTATGACTTGGGTGAACACAATGCATAGGTAAATACTTCCTCTTTAGACGCATAACCAAATTCTTTCAACTATAATAGCTTAAAGGAATAAAAATATCAAGTTTCCATGTTAACCTTCTTATCCCCCAATTTGAAATACTCAATGTTAGGATCTTCATTAAACAAAGTGAAGCTAGCTATTCACATAGACCATAAAAACGTACTGAAAAGAGTTTATAACAATATGTTTACACGAAAATTGAATTGGCTTTGCAATAACACCCCAAAGCTTTCATTCCAAGTGCAACATTCTGAATATTCAAAGACCCCACAAGTTCACTACTAATATCATGCACATTAAACATTAAATTCAATACTTCAAATGTGTGTTCAACATGCTAAAAATTCGAGTTTGGTGCACCTATTTGCAAAAAATAATTTGTTGAGTTTATTACCTTCAAGGTGATATTTTTGCATATCTAGGTAGTTTTCCAGCAACGTCATCACCAAAATCATTATCTTGGGTTGTATTTTTTTCCTGCTTACTCAAAGTACTTCTTCCTCATACAAACACAGTTCAATAATAAGGAAAAAAAATTACAATCAAGTAAAACATATGTATTGACGGTGTAGCTAAGAAAACAATAAAATCTTACCACGAGGGAAATCAGGAACATCATCGTCTTCAAATTGAGAAATCAAATCAGGAGAGCAGATTCGACGGGAAATATAAGCTGAACAAATGACATCTTCTCTGAACGCATTTTATCCATGCTCCGTAATATGTCTATGAACTCCATTATCTATTAACTAAAACAAAATTTATTTCTCTAAATATTCAGATCTTTATGAAAAAGAAAAGGAGTTTAAAGAGTTTCTCTCTTTGCTTTTCTATAGGAGGGAGGGAGATTAACTCAAATTAAATGATAAGGACATGTTCTCATCTTTCAAATCGCTTCCAAATGATGAAATTTTCAAATTGATTTGCTAAAATTATCGATTTTGAGTTAATCTTCAAAAAAAGGACTGATGACGACGATTTAGGTTTTTGAAAGATAAATCCAATGCTGCTCGATTATCTTAATTAGGTTGAAGATTGAAACTTCACTGAAACAACGAGATTCGGTTTTATGATTTTTTTCTTCCCCCGGAAGAGTTGTTTCCATGAAACGAAAATTAAAAAAAATGGAAGATGAACTGAATTACGAAGAACATTTAGCTGTGGGGTATTTTTTCCTAAAGAAAATTTTGTTTTGGACTGAACCGTTCAAGAAAGGATTAACCCGTCCGAAATTTGGTGAATTTGGATCGAATGGTACTAGGCTTAAGATAGCATGACTAGAGAGTCTAAAGGCCAATAATTTTGGGACAAAACATTAATTTCTACATACAAAATTTGATTTGCATAATTGAGATGGGATTTAGGTTAAGTGTGGATGGGAATTAGGTAATACTTTCTTTTTAGAAGATATCTGGATCTGAGATTTATATATTTGGGTAGTTACCCTAAATTGGAATTGTTGGTTATTTTTTCCGACGTAAATCTGTGTCTATGTTTTTTCCCACTGATTAGCCGCATGTAAATATCTCCGACGTGTCTATCTGAAGGATTTCGATTCGTCGCATTCTTTTGGTCTACGTGTCTATCCGAAAGATTTGCTTAGGCATTTTTTTGTGTACTTCTCCCAAATCAAGTGCTAAGTGGTCCTAATTTACTAAGTTGGGTAGAAAAGGATTATCATGTTGATTATGTTTCTTGATCAATAAACTTTTTCTTATAAGAAATTAAATTATGAAGGTCCAAAGAGAGGTTTCCACCTGAACATTGGAAAGACCGAGATTTTCTGGCCAACATCTGATCCAAGGAGTAGTTTAGAGAATGTTTTTCCTGCAGATATTGGAAAACCGTGTGATGGCGTGAAACTTCTAGGCGGGCATGTTAGCCTGGATGAACAGTTTCGTAGGGACATGGAACAAGGCAGGGTTACCAAAACTATACAACTTATGAATAAGGTTCAACAGCTGCAAGACCCACAAAGAGAGCTCATGTTACTGCGCAACTGCACTGGAGTATCAAGATTATACTTCTCACTACTAGCCCCATGTTTTTTCAGGATGCTATGACAACCACCTAATGCAATATTTACGGTGTCATATCGTTGGGGATTGTGCTGGGTTTGACCGAACTCAACAACGGCTAGCTACCCTGCCAATTAAAGATGGTGGTCTTGGCATCTATACAATGGATGATACAAGCAAGTATTGCTACTTAGTTTCCTGTTCTCAAACCAAAGTTTTACAGGATACCATCCTATGAAGTACGTAACCACCTGAGTCGAGTTCAAGATATGAACATGTTCTTCATATTTTCAAACAGGTCTGTGGTTTATCAGCCTTCAGAATCAACGACACTTCCCCTCAACATATGAAGTCCATGGCAGTACTATACTTTAAACGACCGTGAATCTTTCATGTGGCAATGCAATAGAAATGAGCATGCAATGGAATTTCTCAAGGCCATTCCAATAAGAGGATTGAATCAGGCAGTCGGATCACGTCAATTTTAGCTCCATCCTCAAATAAAGACTAGCCATTCCTTTCTTTGCTGACGATAGCCAATGCACCATTTGTAACAGACCAATGGACATATACGCGGACCATGCCCTTCACTGTGCCAGTGAGGTAGGCTTGAAATTCAGGCACAACATGGCTCGTGACGTGTTCGCAGACATATGCTACAAGGCGGGAGTGGCCGCAAGAAAAGAGGTCTCGTTGGGATTCTTATCAAATGACGCAACTGGTAGAAAGTCGACCGACATTCTAGTCTACAACTAGGAAGATGAGAGGGACGTATGTTTTGATGTTACAGTTGTCTCGCCCCTAACAACTTCTAGAACTCGAAGCTCCACCACAGACCAAGCTATTAAATCCGCAGTCATAAGAAAGCGCACCAAATATTTAGATTTATGTGAAACGCATGGTTATGGTTTCAACGTGTTGGCCATTACTACCTTAGGTGAACTAGGAGAAGACACAATTCTCTTTCTCAATAGATTACACAATTGCCTTGTTAGTCAGGTTGTCAGCTCTAATATAGGAGGTTCTCTCTTTCATAGGCTTGGTACTATTATTCAAAAAGGTGTAGGGGCCCAACTTGTTGCTAGGTTATCCTCCATCGACAATGTACCTAATTTCGATTATGATTAATAAAAACCTTTGTGGCGCCTTTTTTCTTTCTTTTTAATTATGAAGTATAAATATTATTATTACACTACTCATAATTATTTACGCAAACTTAAATTAATACATACATTCAAGGTAAAATGATACATAAATAAGCACTTGTAAATCAAGGTGCTTGATCATGGGAAGCTAATATCTCCAACTCCAAGTATCGTTATAAATCACAATAATGCATATTCATTATCAAGTTCTAAGGCGTAGGATAGCCCGTGGAACCAATAATAATTTCAACAAGCAATTTAATTTGCGGCTTTGGTTTCAACAACAAAACTGCTGACAACAATATTTTACGCAGTAGTTACCATCGAAGCTGCTACACTTCCCGCACTCTTTACCCCCTCCCCCCTCCCCACTCCATTCCCCATTAGGTGGCACTGTTGTTAACCCTTAATCCCTTGGATTGAGATTAGCAGCGGTCCATTATTATTGAATCCAAGGGTTAAGAACTGTAATACCCTGTATCTTTAGTTATGGTTTCGGGTCGGGTTATACCCAAATTAGTTAACCATGTTGTTTAGGTTTTTTCCTTTGCCTTAACCTAGTTGTGTTGTTTGAACTAAAAAGGTTACAAATTAGGGTGGAAATAGAATTGTAATATTAAATAAAATTAGGAGAAAAATGAAAAGACAAATAAATAAATTAAAAAAGTAATAAATATGTGTTATTATTATAAATTTATATCTCATAATAAAAATGGGAGGAATAATTTTAGATATAGAAAACCCAAAATCTAAAGAAGAAGATAAAGCATGGTTTTAGAGAATCTAGAGGATATTATAGCTAATAAAAGGTAGAATGTGAAACCCTTTTTTCTTTTGGTGTTTTCTTTGGATATGATTTTGTATTGTTGGGATTTAGTAATTTAATCACACAAATATATATCTCCTAGTGATGATCAGGCTTTTGCAGTTGTTATATAACATGATTAGGTACCTAGGGTTAAATTTTGAGAACAATACACCACAAATTCGCCGTTGGATGTGTGTTTGAATTTGGATTATAATTTCTGAAATTCTGGACAGTTCCGCTTTGCTATGTTTTTGATATTCTTAGGAAGTCTTAATGATGCTAAAACGATTTGAGTCCTTAAGATTTGTGATTTAGATATCAGTGTGCTTTGGATTGAGTCAATTTGAAATTTATATGAATTTATCATGAATTTTTTGGTATGACATGTAATCTGCCCAGTTTTTAAGATGTCCTTGTAAATTCGATAACTTTTGTTTGAACCGTTGGTTTTCTGTGAAATTTGGATATGTGGTTGTTTATGGAGATATGTATGCTTTCTAAATGTTTCAGGAAGATCAGATGAAAAAATCACCCAAATATGTATGATGCAAATGGATGCAGTTATCTTGTTTAAAGAAATGCTTGAAAGAAAATTATGTTCTTTCATTCGTCCAAACAAGAGTTAGCTCATATATTAACAAATAAAACCAAAACAACATAAAAGTTGGAACCAAAATGGCATTGAAACACAAGCATTGGTAATTAAAATAAAATTTTCATTGGTAATTGTTCTTCCACGTGTTACCCAAAACATACATATTTGGATTCTATACTGACCTCCATTAATTCTTCCTAATCACTACAAGAAAAGTCGTTTTTAGTGGCAAAATATTGTGTCACGAAAACCAATTTCTTCATTGCTAAAAGAATTCAGTGGCGCAAAAAGTTTCATCACCTATAGTGAGTCATTGAAAGTTTTTTGTGACGTCCTTAAGAAATCGTCACCGAATGTTTTTAATTAGCGACATAAATCTTTTTTCCACCAAAATTATCTTTTCGTGAGCAAATAAAATTGACAATGTTCATTAATTTTGTGATGAAGAATTTTGTCACTCTAGGTATTTTTGGTGAGGAAAATATTTTATCACTTAAAATAGCTTTAGCCGCAAAATTTGTTCGTCTCGAAATATACTTATAGTGAAGAAACAAATTCGTCACATCAAATAGTTTTAGCCGCGAAATTTGATTGTCTCAAAATGTACTTATAGTGAAGAAACAAGATCATCACGTAAACAGTTTTAGCCAAGAAAATGTTTCATCTCTGAAAAAATAATGATTTAGCAGCGGAATAACTTTCGTCTCAAAATAAAAAATCAACAACAAAACTTAATCGTCTCTAAAAGTACGTATAATTACCAATTAGGATTGTCTTTGTATGTCATTTCAATAACAAATATCATCGTCTCCAAAACAACTTTACCTGCAAATATAGTCGTCTCCAAAATAATTTTTGGGACAAACTCATTCTTCTGAAAAGTTATTAGAGACACAACCCTACCCTCACCATAACTATTTTCTCATCATACCAAACTCGTCACCATTTTTTCTTTGGTGACTAGCATAGATTTATTATTACACAAAAAATAAATATATACAAATAAACATTTAAATAAATAATATAAGTTGAATAACAAATAATTACCCATTAAAAATAAATTGTTATGCAAAATCCAAGCTAGAAAAAATATGATAAATAAACTCTAGCAATAAATAAATAAACAAACATCACTACTGGAAAAGGGAAAAAAAAACTAAGACTAAAACATTAATGTGACTGCATTCAACTTTCAGTTTCATTAGCGGTAATGTTGTTCAGCCCGAGAGAACGCATCATCATATCCTGCATGTTTCTTATGACCTTTCACTGTCTTCTTTCATCTTTTTGATAACCTCATTCTAGGCGCGTATTTGCTCTTCCCGAGCTTGAATTCTATCAGCCTGCGTTTGTAGTATTTCATGAATTCCTTCATTGGTAGAAACAGTGGTCGCAGAACGACGTCGTCTTTGCTTTTTATTTAAAACTTGAGTACATACTTCTGCCTCAATGGGTGGTGTAGCTCCCGCTTCACTGCCTTGCTGCATTACCTCATTCATCGTGTCCTATATAAAGATACAACAACCAATTTCCAATAGTCATGACTATTGAGAATTGGTTGTTGTTACCTACCTCCTACATTTTTTCTTTTTTTGCACTCCCTAACCAAATGATTCACAAACCTACTTCGATTAACACCAAGATATTAATTAAATTAGTCTACATCTTCATCATCATTAATACAAACCCAAACTTCAACCATTCCTTCCACACTCTTTTAATTCTTTCACTCATCATCTCTCAAGCTACTGATTTCCTAGCACATCCTTCTACTTTTCATCTTCTTTAGTGATTATTCTCTAACAATATTGATATTTAGTTAGTCTCCATCCATGTTCTACACGCTTTCTTTTCTCACCTTTACTCTCCCTTTCTTTCTTGTATTATCCAACATCCTAATTTATCAAGATATTTCATTTTCTATTCTTCCACTCTTATAAATCTTTCACTCTCCTCGTATATGGTTTAAAACAACCCATATGACTAAGCAAAACTAAAGAGAAGATAAATAGCAAGGCTGTTAACGGGGGACTGAATTTTGGGGATGTACCAAATTTCAGATAAAACAAAACAATTTTTCATATAAAACAAAACAGTTTTTGTCTTGGGCTTGGCACACCCCCAAAATTTGGTCACCCCCATGAGCAATCTTGATAAATATGGCCAAGATATTTACAAAAAGATTTATTTAATTTTCTTACACCTAGATTAGGCTTTTACTATCGTAATCCAGCATTTTACTAAGGGGCAACCAAATGCTACTCTAAAGGTTTGGTCGGGTCAAGTCAAGTAGAAGCCAACAGGTCAGATGGTCAAGGTTAATATTGGTTGACTTAATTAAATTTTGATATATCATCTCCTAAATGCCATGACCTCGTCATCTTAAATTTGAATGACTCCTTTGACTATTCCATTTCGCCTGATTTTTCGAGATTTATGTGATGGTATTATTAATTTGTTCAAACTATTATTTTATTAGTTCACATAAACTAATGTTCAAATTTAATTAATTAAGTGAGTATGTGGCGTAATTGTCATTTGGCTATTCAATAGCCATTGACTTATTTGCGAATTCTTACATAGCTTTAGCTGAAATGTGACATGCGGTAATATTGAGTCTATGTGTGTCAACAAATGGGATAAATGAAATTTTGACCTGGGCAATTATTTATGTTCCTTTGAACGTCTAAGCAAACATGCTATTTTCATTAATATTTCCTGTTTCAAATAGGATTTTCATTACCCCGAATTTAACAAATTTATATTAATGGATATAAATTTTTATTTCTTATTTTTGGATAAAGAGTATTACATTAACATATTTTCAGGATGAAATGGCAGTGAAATCCACTGCAATCATCTTGTTACAGGTGCACCAATATGTACACTTGTATTACAGGTGCACCAATTTATACACTTGTATTTCGGGTAAGTTTATCAAGTAAAACTCTCCTTCTCTGCCTCACAACCCTTTGCTTGCTGACAACATATTTTCAACAGAAGTGAAAACTAAAGTTACAAATATTCATATACAGAGCTAACACAAAAAATCTTACCTCTAAAAATTCACTACCAGCAAGAGCCATTACACGATGAAAGCCTCATTCAGCTAACTGATCAGGATCGACCCAGTCCAGATTAAGCCTTTCAACTCTTGCAGAAAGACCTGTGTTATTCACATATCTTGGAGGAAGATCCTTATCATCAATAGCATCAATTTCCTGTAACAAATAGAAGAGAAAAACAAAACTTCAATAACTAGTCTTGTCTGAAACACCTCACAAATGAATCTATCTTCTTCGAAATATTTCACATTTAACAAACTTCTAAAGTACACACATATATTTACCTCCATTAAACCCTAATACTAACTAGAAACTAACGCATACATAATCTTATGCGATATATGTCCACCATCTTGTAATTTTTTTCACATGTGCACAACAATGTACATTTGTATTAAAAAGTGCACAACAATGTACACTTGTATTACTGGTGCACCATTATGTACACGTGTAATTTATATCACATGTATACAATAATGTACACTTATATTTTAAGTGTACTAATATGTACACATGTAGTTTATGTTATAACAATCAGTGACTCATAGCATCACTAATTCAACATCTAAGAAATGAAAAAAGATTGTTCACTAAAATTTGATA
Source organism: Papaver somniferum (assembly GCF_003573695.1). NCBI lineage: Eukaryota > Viridiplantae > Streptophyta > Magnoliopsida > Ranunculales > Papaveraceae > Papaver > Papaver somniferum. Next base: position 15,970,894 of record NC_039366.1, read on the forward strand.
AAGAGTCCTAGAGTGGATTATTATGTACACATGTAATTTCTGTCACATGTGTACAACAATGTATACTTATATCATAGGTGTACAAATATGTACACATCTAATTTTTGTCATAACCAAAAGGAAGTGACTCTTCAATGGCAGTTGATCACTAATCCAGAGGAATTACAAATCTTAGGTACATGATTAGAATGTCATGTGATATTCTTTAATGAGGATTACAATTTGAGTTCAACTCACCAACAACTTTTGGGGAGACCATTGTGGATATTCATATCAATTCATTAGCTTGCTTACCCCTGACCATTGATACTCATTTGGAGTTCCCAGCAAACAACCTATCATCTACGAGAAAAGATCAGTCAGTTTAACAATGTATGGTGCGAAGAAAACCAAACTGAAAACACGAGCACAAGTCTATACAAACCTGAAGATGTATAATAGTTGTTGCAATTCCCTGCATCAAGTAGACTGTAAAAATCTGAATAAATAAATAAATATATCATCAATCTTGCGGTAATAGGTATTTACACTACCGCTGGAATTTGGTTTACCTTTCTCCAAGAATGCTCACTTAAAAATGAAGTGGATCCATCCAGTGTTACAAAATAGCCATTTAAAATCAAAATGTGTATAGTTATGAACACAATAACGATCAACAAGTGTGTTGTGCACATTAAAAAGTCACATATGTACAATTATGTGCACATTAAGAATCAATACGGTAACGGAAAAATAACAGTCAGAATAAAGAAGATTTTGCACATTAACCATTTAAAATAGCTTTTCTATTAATTTATAGATTTTAAAAAAAAAAATTATGAACTGTTCAAACTACAGGTGACTTTCGACGTAGCTTCAACTCAGTTAACATATGCTAATGGTGCCAAAATATCACCTAAACAGAAGCCTTTATAAAAATACATCTAACTATTGAACCAAATATTACTAATTATCAAATTGAACTGAATATAACTTTGTCATATCAACAAGCAAAGAAAAGATATTAAATTTCTACAGCTAGTGATGACAAGATATTACATGTCAGAAATATTTCTTTTAACAATAAATGTCAATGAATGCTCCCTCAATAAGAAACGTAAAAGAAAAATATAGCAAACGGAGGCTCAAGTTGGGTATGCAAATATCTTAAACCACGAGAAATGCCCACAATGATATTCATTCGCCTTCTCCAAGAAAATTAACATACTTCAATTACCGACTAAAAAAAGCAGTCAGCTTAGTACAATGTCACTTAAATATGATTTTTGTACAAAGAAGAAGAAAACAGTGACCTACAGTAGAGGTGCTCATAAAGTGTTCCATTAGATGCACACCATGGAACTCAAGCTTTGCTCATTCAATTTCTCCAAGGTCTACATACATCAAATATTATTCACATAATGAATAATGAGCAATTAAAGTTGTACTCGAAATCTTAAAAACAACAGGCTTTTGATTTTATTGCATTTTTGGGATCATGTCACGAGTCAAGTTTAATTAACAATAAGCGAAGCACAATGAAATTGTCACCAGGACACTACAAGATCTATGTATCCCTAATTCACTGATATGTTTAATGTTCATATTCTGTTTTCAGAAACTGGGATCAAACAATTTCAGGTTTTCAACCACATTGGATTCAGTTTCATGGAGACTTTTAAACCAACGTCTCTTCCATTTAGTGGTCAGGATTTATTGGACTTCTTTCTGCATATAATTGATATTGGAGGATACAAATTTAAAGGAATCAAACCCTCAATGCAGTTGTACATGACGCAACATAACAGTTAAGTTGTCCCGTGCGAGAAACATTAGATGTTTCCCAATTGTATACTACTGTATATGATAAATAATAGAAGGTATGTCGCCATATCTAGGTCTGCGGATATGAGGGACTCTTCTTGGTAATTAGGACCTGGCAAAATGTCCCTTGATGGTGAAATGATAAGGCTTCCTCCAGACCAGACAACAGAATCTGGTGAAAGCTCTGAATTTGTGTCTCCTAACACACATTGTTGTTGGAGAGGATTGTCTTTCCTTTGGCAGTATTGGTTTGCGAATATACCAAAATAGCCACCTTCTGGCAGTATGGGTCATGCTTGCACGCCATGTATCTATTGCATCTGCAGTGGGAGCACGATATATTTAAACACCTGTTAACATAGAACACTTACATTAAATTGCAGTATAATCTTGTCTATGACATGGTCTTTATAAGTAACAACGATGACGTCGATGAGGGGGTAATGAGATCAAAAGTTTTTAGGCTAGAGTCTATTATAGTTGGCCATTACTACCTTAGGATAACTGGGAGAAGACACAATTCTCTTTCTCAAGAGATTACGTAATTGCCTTGTTAGTCAGGTTGTCAACTCTAATATAGGAGGTTCTCTCTTTCATAGGCTTGGTACTGTTATTCAAAAAGGTGTAGGGGCCCAAATTTTTGCTAGGCTACCCTCCATCGACGTTGTACCTAATTTCGATTATGATTAATAAAAACCTTTACGGCATCTTTTTTCTTTTTTAATTATGAAGTATAAATATTATTATTACACTACTCGTAATTATTTACGTAAACTTAAATTAATACATACATTCAAGGTAAAATGATACATAAATAAGCACTTGTAAATCAAGGTGCTTGATCATGGGAAGCTAATATCTCCAACTCCAAGTATCGTTATAAATCACAATAATGCATATTCATTATCAAGTTCTAAGGCGTAGGATAGCCCGTGGAACCAGTAATAATTTCAACAAGCAATTTAATTCGCGGCTTTGGTTTCAACAACAAAACTGCTGACAACAATATTTTACGCAGTAGTTACCACCGAAGATGCTACAATGAAAAGACAAATCAATAAATTAAAAAAAGTAATAAATAGGTGTTATTATTATAAATCTATATCTCATATTAAAAATGGGAGGAATAATTTTAGATATAGAAAACCCAAAAGCTAGAGAAGAAGATGAAGCATGGTTTTAGAGGAGAATTATGTGGAGAATCTAGAGGATATTATAGCTAATAAAAGGTAGAATGTGAAACCCTTTTTTCTTTTGGTGTTTTCTTTGGGTATGATTTTGTATTGTTTGGATTTAGTAATTTAATCACACAAATATATATCTCCTAGTGATGATCAGACTTTTGCAGTTGTTAGATAACATGATTAGGTACCCAGAGTTAAATTTTGAGAATAATACACCACAAATTTACCGTTGAATGTGTGTTTGAATTTGGATGATAATTTCTGAAATTCTGGACAGTTCTGCTTCGCTATGTTTTTGATATTCTTAGGAAGTATTAATGATGCTTAAACGATTTGAATCCTTAAGATTTGTGATTTATATATCAGTGTGCTTTGGATTGAGTCAATTTAAAATTTATATGAATTTATCATGAATTGTTTGGTAATGACATGTAATCTGCCCAGTTTTTAGGATGTCCTTATAAATTCGATAACTTTTGTTTGAACCGTTGGTTTTATGTGAAATTTGGATATGTGGTTGTTTATGGATATATATATGTTTTATAAAAGTTTCAGGAAGATCAGATGAACAAATCACCCAAATATGTATGATGCAAATGGATGCAGTTATTTTGTTTAAAGAAATGCTTGAAAGAAAATTATGTTCTTATGCCATGGTTGCTCGTGTTGTGTGTAAAAAGGTTTTATAAAAGGAAATGAGTTCATGTTTTTCCGTTATATGGAATGTCGTTTCATGCTAACAGCGGGTAATGATCCACGAGAGTTAAATGGGTAATGATCCCCATGGGAACTTGTGTTTCCCGACCATCGATGGCGGCTGTCCGTGCCGATAAACGATAGGTGGTGTACGAACCAAGGTTTTCGTACTTGAATGAAACGGGTAATGATCCCCGAGAGCATATGGGTATGACCCCATAGGAACTTTTGTTCCTGACCATCGATGGAGGATGTTCGTGCCGATAAATGATAGGTGGGTGTACGAACCAAGGTTTTCGTACCGTGAACTCATGGTTTGAGGTGACTTATAGATATGTGAATAATGTGTTCGAAATCTAAATTAAATGAGTTGTTGGAAATATAATTGGTGCTATGAACTCATTTGTGAAATTCAAATGGATGAATTGTTGAAAACAATATTGTTGTTGTGAATTGATGAGTTGAATCTTAAATGGATGATTTGATAAATGATTTGTTGATAATGATATAAATGTTTGAATTCATGGCTTGATGGTGACAATATTAATTCGTGAATTGTGTGTTGAAATCTTATTGAATGATTAGTGAAAACCTTATTGGTTTTATGAACTCAAGAATAGTAATACGAATTGAAGTATTTGTAGGAAACATTAATAGTGTTGTGAACTCACGTGCGAAATCTATTTCAATGAATTGTTGAATTCAAGTGTGAACTTAAATGGATGAATTGTGAATTGATGTATTAAATCCAAAATGAATGATTAGTTGACAAAAATAATGGTATTATGAACTCATGTTTGATCGGTGACAATGTTAGTATGTGAATGATGCGTTGAAACTTAAATGGATGATTTGTTGATAATAATATTAATGTTATGTACTCATAGACTGAATTCTAGATTGGATAATTTATCGAAAATATTGTTGGTATTGTGATTCTTGAATATATCATGGATTCGTTGAAGTTGTACCATGTTCTTGTCATATGTTTTTTTTTTGAGAAAAATAATTATGTTTGCACATCTTTAGAGAATTGGTAATGCATTCTAAGTGGAAACTAAGAAAATAGTTTAATCATTGTATTGTCTTATTGTATTGCTTGAAATGTAATTTGAAACAATATGTTTGTTGAGAATGTTGTTAAAGATGATTATCGAATCCATATGTTTAAATTCATGTTAGGAAAGTTAAATCACGTTTTTTGTAATAAATAAATTAAAAGAGTTATATGCATAAGTCTCTTTCCGACCCATAACGCTTCGCGTTCGGATCTCCATACGAGTTTGACCCTGATTCGGAACTCAGGGTGTTACAAAAACAGTGCCACCTAATGGGGGAAGGGAGTGGGGGTTAAGAGTGTGGGACGGGAAGCATTTTCGAGTGACCACCAAACTGATCTCTTACATATCGACAACAAGGACAATATGGGAAGTCAGTGCCAATTACAGATTGCCCATATTTTGGATCTTTTACTCCGCTTTTTTCAGCTTTATCCACCTCTATTGCTGAACAAATTGATATATACAAAATGTAGTGTAAGATGACAATCAAAATATTAAGCTTAACAATTTCATAATGAATCAAAATAAGAGTTTCTAAAGGAACATATTAACGGGGAGGTAGTCAAATGAGATTTCAAATGGACTTCTGGGGAATTCCCAAATCTATTGTTATTCCATTGAGATTTTTGGAGAGTCTCTCAATGTATCTTGTTATTGGTTAGAGACTTGTTTTAAGTCATTTAAATTCTCTGAAACTCCATGTTATTGGATTATAATTTCGTAAGAGTCACTTAAACACTCCTGTTATTCGAAAGAGAGTTGAAAGTCATGGATTTGTAATTTTCAGAGATTTGGAGAGACTTTTTTTGAAAAATAGGCATGGTAAGTCTCTCCCCAAGAGGTGATATTTTGGGAGACTTGAGAATTTGGGAATTTTCTAATCAAAAAAAAGGGGGGGGGGGGGGGGGGGAA
>NC_039366.1:15976613-16036699 GCF_003573695.1 Papaver somniferum
GAGGGGGGGAATTTTGGTAAACATCATAGCCGAGATAACCATGTTAACTGAATGATGGAGGGTTCCATTTTTTTTGTCTTTCGTGTAATCTTGTGATACCTTTATAACCACCTCTGAACTATATGATTAAAAAATAAAAAAAAACTATCAAATAAAAAAAAACTATATAACCATGTTAACTGAATGATGGAGGGTTCCATTTTCTAATGTTATGGATAGCAAATAAAATGTGGGACGAGTGGAATAAAGAGAATGAAAATTTAGGTATAAGACAACTATGATGAGATTTATTTAGAAAATAAACACATATTTCATTAGTGTTTTTTTTTCATTTTCATTAGGTATTCACAGTACTTTAATGAACATTGTAATGTGGATAAAAAAAATTGTAGACATATTGAATTTTTTAAGAGATATTACACATTTTTTGTCTCAACAAGTCACAAAGATTCTTTACAAATCTCATTTTTTTTGTCTCACCAAGTCACAAAGACTCTCTAAAATACTCTCAGAGAATCACTAAAAATCTCTAAATTTTTAGAGAATTTCCGAGAGTCACTGAAATTAAAAATCTATTGAAGTTCATAAAAATCTCATTTTACTACCCCGTAAGATTGTACATAATGAATGGAAATATTTTGAATTATATATATTATATATGATTAAAACCCACGTGTTTTTTCAGCCAAGTTTCTGACAGCTGAAACTTCAAAAGACATTAAAAGAACGACAACAACAAGACCCAACCAAATGAAATTCCTAGCATTTTTTGTATCCATTTTCTAGGCACTCTCACTCTTTCAACTTAGTGGGAGAGAATCTATAATTAGAGAAGAACAGAGAAGGTTAAGGAAAATGCGTCACTCTTGAAGCGCTTTTATCGAAGGGAAGCGAAGAAAAAATACATATTGAAGTGAACACCCTACTAATTAAAATCCTTTTACATTCAGTGGAGGAAATACTTGGTCCCAAATCCCTGATTTCTTTTAGATAGAATGACAACTTTATCCGATTTTTGTTGTGGTGGTGGTGTGGGTTGGATTATAATGTTTTAATGTATATTAACGCATCTAACTATATACACACTCTTCTAAGGAGTGTGTACTTAACGTGTTCATTTGATTGGTTGATTAGTTAACTGATGGATCCATTATTATCATGTTTGATTTTAAAATTAAACGTTCTAGCGCGTTTTATCAACCTCGAAACAACATTTCAACCGTTTTGCATGGCTAAAAGTATGACACGGTTTCAGAATATCTTCACATGGTGCATGTTCGGTTCTACTAGCTCGGTCGTCCATAAAAACGGAAAGGAAACCACAGGAAATAAGTGTCGCACTGTCGCCGAAACATTTATACCGTGATTCATGAGGAAAAAACAAATCCTCCGAAGATCTGTTTTTGGCCAAGTGTAATGCTTCAACAAGTACATTGTGCCCCAGCTCACTGTGTCAAAACAAAATAATAATTAAAAAAAACATATACATTGTGAAATTTGTGTTGCAACTTGTACCTAACTTGAGTTTTCAGTTTCGTAAAATGGTACTCATCTATCATATGCTTAACCCCGTGACACTACAACTTGTAGACTACAATTATTCTTAGGAATCCTGGATAGCCAAGATTACCGATCGAGAGAGGAAAAAAAAAATTAATTCTGACTCTCAAAAATAGAGTTGTCTTGCTCAGATCTGGTCTAAAAGTTATTTGTAGTAGGTAATGAATAAGATGTTTTTACATAGTTTCTGGTGTTTTTTGACATATTTCTTCACCGTTTTGGGGCGATTTTTTTTTATCGTTGTGGGGCGAGTTTTTCAAATTTTAATGGCTGGTTCATGGCTTGTTATTCTCGATATAAAAACATTGACAGTTCATCACTACATCGCTTACAATCGGTATCCTTGTTTATGTGAATCGACAAATTTATGAGGAAATTACTCCTTTGTTTTAAGAGCTATCTTATCAAAGAAGAATACAATCTGATTAAATGGTCGAAAAATACTTCCGCATATACCGTCATCTCTCACTTATACATAAAAATAAATTGGATATCTTTGCAGTTTATTACTCTTTCTCTTCGCGATCTACTTGTAATTGATGTCCTTATTTGTATTAGGATCTTGATTGTATATCTTGTATTTTGATGTTTTTGTTATTCTTGTAAGCGAACATATAATCACAATTTTGATTTGAATGAATTGAAATATGTTGATTGTCCAAGGAAAAAAAAGAAAACATTGGCCAAAATTAAAAAACCAAAAAGCATTTGAAAGCCAAGTGAAATCATATCGTTACTAAATGAAATTTTTTCTTCATGTTGTGGATGTAACTTGTGCGTGTCTAGTTTATGAAACATTAGAGAAAATTAAGTTCCTGAATTCGTTCAAACCAAAAAACTATAGCTATCAAAATTGGTGAGATTTTTGTGATCATGTTTGATTACCACAAAAAGATCACAGCGTCAGAATTTATTAGACCCAATTAGAACCCATCAACTTACAATCAAGATATACGCAGCTCATTTGTGTTCATTTTTTTTAACATTGTTGGGCATTCTTGACCCACCACCTAAGCATTTTGCAGAGTTTGTTGTTGAGCATTTTTGTTGGAAATCAAGTCTAATCAAGACTACGATTAGAAGTCGTACACTATTACTTGGCAGTCAAGTTTTTGAGTCTCTAGAAGTTGTTTTGTTTAGGAATGATTTGAGACTGAAGTTAAGAGTATTCTAGAAGTTGTCTTTGTTTAAGAATTTGAGTTTGTTTAGGTATATTTTAGTTTCTTCCTGTTTTAAAACTCTCGGTGTAATTGAGTTATATAAATAGGCTATGAATCCATGAAGCAATGTACACCAGAATTATTAATTTAACCGAGTTTTAGAATTCTTTCTTGTTATGATCCTTTAATAAGTCTGTGGTTTAATCAAAGAAGAAGGAGATGGCTACAAACTTGAATTCAATCAAGGTTCTAGTTTTTGAAGGGAAGAATTTTGAGCATTGGAGAATATATATGGAGAATATATTCTCGTATCAAGAGGTATGGGATATTGTTAATACAGGGTATGCAGAACCAGCAGCAGGAGCTGAACTTACTGCAGCTGAGCAAACTACTTTGATAGAAAACAGGAAGAAGAACTCTAAAGCTACGTAAATTCTTCATCAAGGAATTCATGAGTCTATCATGGACAGAGTTGTGTATATCAAAGAAGTTAAGAAATCTTGGGACTCTTTAACAAGCTATTACAAAGGTTCTGATAAAGTAAAGAAAGTAAGATTATAAACCCTAAAAAGGAAATATCAGTTGCTACAGATGGACTCAACTTAATTGATAGAAGATTTCTTATCAAGAACATTGAGTCTTGTTAATGAGATGAAGACCAATGGAGATAATATCGAAGATACTGCCATTATAGAAAAATATTGCGTAGTTTACCAGAAAAATTTGAGTCAAAGGTGACTGCAATTGAAGAATGTAACACAATATCTGATTTGAGTATTGATGATGTGTTGGGTTCTTTGCAAGCTTATGAGCAAAGAATATTAGAGAAGACAGTTGTAAAACCAGTTGAAGAATCCCTACAAAGTCATACAAACTGGAACAATGAAGCTATCTTAAGAAGATATTAAGACAATAAAGGAAAGAAAATTGTTGATAGATCTAAAGTCCGCTGCTTTAATTGTCAACAACTTGGTCACTTTCAAGTTGCATGTCCTGAACTACAGAAGGATAATTTTTACAACAACAAAACTGGAGGCTACAACAACAGTACTAGAGGTTACAACAACAATTCTCAACAATGCTGAAGGCTGCAATAATAAAGCTGGAAGTAACAACAACAAAGCTGGAGGATATAAAGCTGGAAATTATGACAATAAAGCAAAAATTGCATAAGAACAAGAAGCAGATCAATAAACTCTTTTGTTACCTTGTTATTCAGCAGAAGAACAACTACATGAACAATGGTATTTAGACACGGGTTGCAGTAACCATATGTGTGGAAAGAAAAACTTATTTGTAAGTCTTGATGAGTCTGTGAGATCCACTGTTATGTTTGGGAATAACTCAACAGTTCCAGTTATAGAAAAAGGAAATATAGGAATTAGACTCAAGAATGGTACACAATCATACATAATGGATGTATTTTATGTACCAAATCTGCATCAAAATTCATTAAGTATGGGTCAGCTTTCAGAAAGAAGATTCTCTATGAATATATATAATGGAGTTTGCATAATCAAAGATCAAAAAAGGATATTGATTGCTAGAGTTCCAATGACCAAGAATAGACTATTTCCTTTACAGATCCAGCATCAAGTAGAGAGATGTTATACTACTTCTTTTAGTGATGATTCTTGGTTGTGGCACAGAATATTGAGACATGTAAACTTTAATAGTTTACAAATTCTAGCTAGAAAAGAGATGGTCTCATGGTTACCAACTATTGAGTCTCCTGAAACAAGATGTGAAGACTGTATCTTTGGAAAACAACACAGAGATCCATTTCCCATTGGAAAAGCAAGAAGAGCAGAGCAATTATTGGAGCTTGTTCACAGTGATCTATGTGGACCAATTGAAGAAGAATCTCGTGGTGGAAACATGTACTTTATTACCTTCATTGATGATTTCAGTAGAAAGGCATGGGTTTATTTGTTGAAACAAAAGAATGATGCTTTTCTGGCATGTAAAGCTTTAAAGCATATGCTGAGAGACAAAGTGGTAATAATATCAAAATATTACGTACAGATAGAGGAATTGAATATACTGTGGTTGATACTTTTATGAAATAAAATGGAATACAACATCAAATGACTGCAGCAAGATATACACCACATCAAAATGGTGTAGCAGAAAGGAAAAATCGTATTATTATGGAGATGGTACGTACAATGAGGAAGGCAAAGATTTTACCTAAAAACTATTGGGAAGAAGTTTTTGATTGTGATGTATATGTATTGAATAGATGTCCAACAAGAAGTGTGATTGATATGTCACCTGGGGAAGCATGGAGTGGAAGAAAACCCAGTGCGACACATTTTAAAGTGTTTGGTTGCATAGCATATGCACATATACCTAAAGAAATACGCAAGAATCTTGATGACAAGAGTGAAAAGTGCATTTTCATTGGTTACAACAATGCAACAAAAGGTTATAATTTATTGAATCCAGAAACAAGAAAGTTGATAATAAGTAGAGATGTGATTTTTGGAGAAGAAGCTAAGTGGGAATGGAACTCAGAAGTATCAAGAAAAGTTGTTAGTGAAATACCATTAATTGAAGAAGAAGAAGAAGAAAGACCAGTTGAAGTGATAGAAGATGAACCAAGAATTGATATAGAAGAGAAGCAAGAGTTGATACAACTTTGCAACAAGAAACAAGACAGCACGTAATCGTACTGTGCCAGCTCGTTTGAATGATTATGTTGTTACTAGAGATGATGAAGAAGATGAACTAGTGAATTTTGCTTTGTTTGGAGACTGTGATCCAGTAGAGTTTAAAGTTTCCTCATAAGATCAAGGGTGGAGAAAAGCTATGGATGCTGAGATAGAAGCAATTGAAAAGAATAACACATGGAAGCTAACTTCTCTACCAGTAGGAAAGAAGGTCATTGGTGTTAAGTAGGTATATAAGAAAAAGTATCAACCAAATGGTGAGATAAAACGCCTTAAAGCAAGACTTGTAGCAAAAACCTGGTGTTGATTACTTTGAAGTTTTTTCACCTATTGCAAGATTAGATTCTGTTAGAATGATTATATCCCTAGCAGCACAGAATAAGTGGAAAATATTTCAGATGGATGTGAAGTCATCTTTCTTAAATGGAGTGTTAGAAGAGGAAATTTACATTGATCAACCAGCTGGTTTTATCAAGAAAGGGAAAGATAATCAAGTATACAAGTTAAACAAAGCATTAAATGGGTTGAAGCAAGCACCACGTGCTTGGTATACAAGAATTGATACATATTTTCTTGAAAAAGGTTTTGAGAAGTGTCCATATGAACACACTTTGTATGTGAAAAAATATGCTCAAGGGAATCATATCATAGTTTGCCTCTATGTAGATGATCTTATCTTCACAGGAAATAATGCTGAGATGATCAACGAATTCAGGGAGTCAATAATTAGAGAATTTGAGATGACAGATTTGGGTTTGATGTCGTATTTTCTTGGGCTTGAAGTTTTACAGTCTGATAAAGGTATTTTTGTGTCACAACAAAGGTATGCAAAGATCATTTTGGACGTTTGAAGATGAGTAACTACAGAGCAATTAGAACTCCAGTAGAAGAAAGGCTGAAATTAGAAAAAGAAGGAACAGGAGAATGTGTTAATCCTATACATTTCAAACAACTTGTAGGAAGTCTAAGATATTTAACTTCTACAAGACCTAACATTGTGTATGGAGTTGTTCGGATTAGTAGATTTATGGAAACACCATATCAATCTCATCTGCAAGCAGCAAACCCATCTTAAAATATGTGAAAGGTACAATTAATCTAGGAATTTTCTATAGTGCTTCAAAGAATGATGATTTGATAGGCTATACTGACAGTGATTAGGCTGGTGATACTGAAGAAAGGAAAAGCACTTCAGGGACTGCTTTTCATATAGGATCAGGTTATTTTTCTTGGTCATCTAAGAAGCAACAAGTGGTTGCATTGTCAATAGCAGAAGCAGAATATAGCTACAACTGTTTGTGCTACTCAAGCTGTGTGGTTAAGAAGAATGTTGATTTCATTAAATCATGAACAGGTGAATCCAACTAGAATTTTTTGTGACAACAACTCAGCTATTGCACTTACAAGGAACCCAGTTTTTCATGGAAGAAGCAAACATATTGACACAAAATATCATTACATTCGTGAGCTAGTCAAAAATGGAGAAGTGATTGTGAATTTCTGTCCCAGTTCTGAGCAGGTTGCAGATATCTTTACAAAGCCCTTGAGAGCTGATACATTTGAAGATATACGTGAAATATTTGGGATGATAAGTCTACATAGTCTTGGTTTGAGGGAGGCTGTTGGAAATCAAGTCTAACCAAGACTATGATTAGAAGTCATACACTATTACTTGGCAGTCAAGTTTTTAAGTCTCTAGAAGTTGTTTTGTTTAGGAATGACTTGAGACTGAAGTTAAGAGTATTCTGGAAGTTGTCTTTGTTTAAGAATTTGAGTTTGTTTAGGTATGTTTTAGTTTATTCCTATTTTAGAACTCTCGGTTTAATTGAGCTATATAAATAGGCTATGAAGCCATGAAGCAATATACACCAGAATTATTAAATGAACTAGAGTTTTAGAATTCTCTCTTGTTATGATCCTTTAATTAGTCTTTGTATATCAGATATCTACAATTTTCGGGATAGTTAAGAAAGTAATTAACACACTTATAAAGCTTATATTGCTAATGTTTAAATAATACGGGTGATTATTTTGTGCCAACTGTTAAGTCCTCAGTCTTAGCAAGAAAAAGATTGGAAAGGTCCTCAAAGATTGGAAACGCACAAAAGGATATCCGTGAGCACGGATTACTAGTAAAAGTTTAGAAAGATTGGTTCTGCCCTTAGTAGCCAGGAACGTCCAAACACATCACGAACTTTAGAATCACGATTTTGCGTTCCTCAATGAGATTCGTAATAGGGGCGTGCTCCTAACATGGGAGAAACGCGCTCATATTCAGCAAGAAACATTAATGTTGAATAAAAAAGGCAAAAAAACAAAGAGGAAAAAAGGAAGAAGAAGAAAAAAGGAGAAAGGAAAGCTGAGAAAAAGAAAGGAGAAAAGAAAGAACGCGAAATTGGGGATAGTCAAATAAATTGGGTGATATAAGAATAAGACGGTATAGGGATCCTAATAGTAAAGTGGGGTTATCCTGTATCAATGGATTTTTGGATAATACTAATCTACCCCTCACTAATTATGTTTAGTGGCTAATCATAATTAGATAACATAATTGATTTGTTTGATAATGATTAGTATAAATCATAATCATTTTGTATAAATCTTAATCATTTTAGAGAGATTAGAAATATTTGTGTTGGGTACAAATTTTTGGTTGAGATGACTAACCAAAGTGACCAAAAAAATGTCTCTGAATCTTTACGTCAACAACAAATATGTTTTTTAGGTTGAATCCTCTCTGAATGTAATTTTGGATTTACCATGGCTACACCTACAAATCACAGTATTGAAAAAACTATGAATACCAAGCCGGCATGGTATTCAAAGTTTTTCCAATGCCGGTGCACCATATCCTCAAATTATACCATGTCGGCATTGTGTAATCAAATCACACAATGTCGGCATAAAAATTTCTTTTCACTTACCAAAGAATATTCTGCCATATACACTTCCCGCATTGTTTCGCATTTGTATACACTGCGGGCATTGGTTTCAAGGTGTACAGAAAACGAATACTTCCACCAACAATGCCGGCATTGTTAAACTTTTGTCGAGCACGGCGTTCTGTGTTGATCATCCATCAATGCCGACATTCAGTTCTAAATTTGGCAGCTATTTAACATTTCTTATGGGTAGCTGGCGTAGCAAGTTTTATATAGACTCAGACAATGCCGAAATATAAGATTAAATACTTAATTTTATCATGTGACATGGATTTTACGACCTAGCAGAAATTCCTAACTAAAGTTCATCTATCTAGTTGAAATTATAATTGCATCTCTACATAGCTTATCTAATATTCTTCTTAACTATCTCAATACAACTTTAAACCAAATATCTTCTTCTTAATAAGCTGAATAATTTCCCAAAAAAGTTAACAATTCATGCATATGTAGTAAATTCAAATTGCAGTAGCTGAAAATTCATATAAAGGGTATAATAAATAGCTTGAAAACATATAGATATTACCTTTTGATTGAGATAATCAACGTTAAGAGAAAGATCCCTACCGACAACAACCTGTGCATCAAGTTGATCTAAATCAATATCACCAATTATAAACTTCCCTAATTTCTTCTTAAACACGAATTTCAAAAGATGTTTAAGTGCCCGTCGATGATTATTATCTTCTGGATAATCAGGAATAAACATCGCAGTATTGTTGTCATTCATCGCGATCATATCGTTTATGTATGCTGAGATACTTGTGAAACCATTACCCCGAGAAATCTTCATGAGATTTATCATTGTTTGCACATTCTGATGTACGTACTCTACACACATATAGACATATATGCCCTGCAAATGCGATATTCAAGACCAAAGTCAACCATCTATTGTCGAGTATCTAGTTCCTACACATATACGTACTCTACAAATGGAATATCAACTAATGAGAAAAATCAACCATTTAGTAATTATTCAAATCTTAAAAAAGTTAGCTTGAAATGTATTTTTCATATAATTCGGAAAAGAGCAACAGGAGTAAAAGAAGAACTAATCCATGCATGCAAAATATAATTTGGAAGGGCTTTCTATTTGCTTCCTTCCCCATATAATAATGCAGCGTAGTCATTGTTGATTCCAAATACTAAGAGAATCACATCCGGAAAATGAGTCATTTGTCCAAATATTTTTAAAATATGGTTTTAATGGACGAGTAGAAATTAATATGGGTGAAATGGACACCAAAAAAAATAGCAAGAATGAAAATGGATTCATCCTGACTTAAACTTAAAAAAGAGCGAGGATGAAATTGGATGCATCCTGATGTAAATTAAAAATAAAAAAAAGTATTTGAAAATGGGTATGATGAAACCGTTTACATCCTGACTATTTTTACATTCTCGTCCATTTAAATAGTATCAAATTTTACATATCTTTTTCACCTAAGAATTATTGATTTTGGTCTTTTTAACTAATTTTGTGAATCACTAATGGGATTAGAAAACTGAATTATCTTGGCCATTCGTAATTTAGACTAATTAAGTTGAAGAGTTGTTGGGTAGTTTCTCTCACGCTCATGATGAAGTGCTCCTATTAAGTGATTGTGGATCCCATATAAAAGTAGTTGAACATTGTTGTCCATTTAGGTAGTATTTTAAGAGTTTGTCGCCAGTATTATTTGATTGTGCAAGTTTGATGCAACAAGCCCCGCGTGAAATTGGTTTTGCAACTAATTCGAGTTTTGAAGTTCATGAAGCTGTATTCACGTATCATGTGATTGATCTCACCACATATATGGTGATACTGAAACAAACCTCATTCTGAACATACTTTTACTATATTGGCATAACTAAAGCAAGAACTTTAGAACCATACCCAAGTGAAAAGATGTCTTTACCGGGGTGAAATATTTATCGATGTTATGGGTGCAAATGCAATATGTGCTGATCAAGTTTATGAAATATTAGAGAAAACTAAATAAACACAAATGATAATTTTCGTTTGATTTGAAAAAAATTGGAATATATTAGTGTTGGGTCCTTTCTCAAGTTTAACTATTGGATACAATCCCTCCGTCCCTAGTCCATAATAGGTGTGCTCCCGAACAAGTTTCATTAAGGAAGAATATTTATGGGAAGATGAAAGTAAAGATACTCTTGAAAAGGGATTTAGGAAATTCTTATCACACCCGTGGATTCATCCTGCTCATTTAATTCTCATTTTCTCCGTTGAATTCGGGTTATATTTTTTCAGCACCCGCATATTTTTTTTTGCTTGTTTTCGTTCTTTTTGCAACATTTCCAGATATGTAGCAATATATATCATTTACAGCTCTAATGAGAATAGCCTATGCGGCGCCATAACTGAAACCCATCTATTCTCGTTGTCTTGACTCATGAGAGGTGGTTGGTGCACATGTGCATTTTTTATGTGATTTAGGTCCTACCTCTTACATCGGGCAAATCAATTTTGAGATTAATTTCTTCTTTTGGCGGGCATTTAAAATTAATTGATGTCTTTTTTTTTGGTGAACAATCGTAAATTTATCCATATTAGTAACTTTCTCTTGTACGTGCAACAAATTAACAAGGTGAAACGTCAGGACGGACATCAGTCATGTTATGTAACCCCTTTGAAATAACATGCCACCTTCAGAGGGAAAAGGTACCAGTATCAATGGTGGGTTAAGATGTACTACCATATCTACAATGTGGATGGCACTTGATTTGGTAAGTAAATAAAAGCTGACATATGTTTCAGTGCAATGGGATAGCAGCTTGTGTTGTTTTATATGAATTTTGGTAGTGTGAGAGGGGTGGTGGGTCCTACTCTTTTCCCACTCCCTATCTCAATATTAAGAGGCACATTCGGGACCGTTGGATTCTAGCTCGGTGCACTCTACAGTGTCATTCTTTAGTGGATCTAGAAGTGTTGTTCATTATAATGGAAATGCTTCCTTTTTTTAGTAGTTGTAAAAGACCCAACCAAGAACAAGTTTTGGGTACTTAAGAAAGTCAACTGTTGGTCACATTATCACTGACCTTTTTGTATCCCGGACAATTCTAATTGATCTCGAATATAACTTATAGCATTGCCAAAACTCATGGTCGTTGAATTTGGATATATTTGTTTTGCGAATTTCAATCCACTTGTCTAATACATTTAGGTTCATGTTTCTTTTATAAATGGAATGTTTGGAGTCGGATGCATATAGAAAAGAAAAATAATATCAACATTCAGCGGCGAAGCTAGAAACTAGACTAAGGAGAAGCAAAATCCTGTTAGAGGGAGCAAGAAAGCAAAATTAAGGTTAGAAAGAATTTGGGGCTGAAAAATTTAGGCTTGAAAGGCGTAGCAAGTGCACTCCGTTGAGCAACAAACTCGGGTTTTGAGATTCATGAAATAGTATTCAGATATCATGCATGTGTTTGGCTAACCTCGTGAATACGTTGATACACTGATACTACAATCATCAACAATATACTCTTTAGTCTTTGCTATATTAGCCTAACTAAAACTAGAACACAAGAAGAACCAAAGTGAAAAGAAAATGTCTGGCCGAGGGGAAACCTTCTATTGATGTTATGGATGAAAATCTGCAATGTGTGCGAATCAAGTTTGTAAGATATTAGAGAAAACTAAATGAAAACGGTTAGTAACATGTCTTCAATTCTAAAATATAAAAAAATAACTGTATTGTGTCATTTCTCATTTTTTATTATAGGATACAACCTTTCCATGTTTGGTCGATATTAGTTGTATAATTTGACAAAAAGATTTCTGAAAGAGTTGCATGGGTTCTATAGAAGAAGCACAATACAGATTTTCTTGAAAATGATTAAATTCTAAATCAGATGGACTCGTTTAGACTTAAGTTTTGATGCGAGGATACTGCGTTTCACATGAGCTAAGGCAACTTGTTTATTAGGTTCTTCACAACCTCTAAACTGGATTTGGATTCTATTTTCTCGTAATTTTTGCTTTCTACCTCCTTATGTCATATTGTAGAATTTGTAAATTGCTTTATCTCTAATCATATTTTCTCTTTCAATAGAAAAATAATATTACTGTAGCAAATAAGGTGTATTTCTTCTATATGTCTCTAAATTTATCTAGCAAAGAGAATTACGAAATAAATTTGAAAATAATATTTATTGCTGAATTCGAAAATATGCATAAGATGGAGAGGTGACTATTTAACTGTATAGTATGCATCGAAACAGAAAATTGACTGTATAAATCAGAATTTATGCTTCCAAACAACCTTACCAGAGGCGTGATAACCGTGATAATCGGAATTTACACTCTAAATAGCGTAGAGGGATCTTATTCAAATACTAGGATTGCAGGTTTAGAAAAACAGACCAGCTATTTTCCTGTGTCCACTTTTAGATCTCGTGTCTAAATCCATTGTCCGACATTTTCCCAAACCCGAGTTAAGCTCATCTTTTATCAAATAAAACCCAAAAGGGCATAAAAGTTTGAACCAAAATGGCACTGAAACAGAAATATTGGTAATTGCTCATTAAAACAAAAATAAAATTTTCATTGGTAAATTTTTTTACAGCTATTCATGTATCATGCATGTGTTTAACTAACCTCACGAATGCGGTGATATTACAATCATCATCAAGCTAGAAAACAAGAAGAACGTAAGTGAAAAAATGTCTTGCCGAGGGGAAACCGATGTGTGTGAATCAAGTTTATGAGATATTAGAAAACTAAATGAAAACGGTTAGTAACTTGTCTTTAATTTTAAAAGATAAGGAAATAGTAGTACTGCGTCCTTACATATTTGTGTGTGGGTTTTATAGAACTAAATCAGGAAAACTAAATCAGATTTGTGTGTGGGTTTTATAGAAGAAGCACATTACATATTTTGTTAAAAAGGATTAAATTCTAAATCAGATAGACTTGTGGAGACTTAAATTTTGAGGTGAGAATATTGCGTATCACGCGATCTAAGGCAACCTATTTTTTAGGTTCTTCTCACCTTCTACGTCCAATTTGGATTTTATTTTCATGTATTCTTGGTTTCCTAAAATGTAAAGGGTCAAGTTCATCATATGTGGAGGTCTTATTAACACATTTTTATGTTTGGGTTATTACCAAATGACAAAATAAAAAATGAAATTTGTTTACCTTAAATTGATCTCCAGTCCCAAAAATATTACTTAACAAATTTTATTTGAATTTAATGGCATTTAAAACAATGTAGACTTTGTAAAATGTTATCTCGTATCATATTTTCTCATTGGATAAAAAGGAGTATGACTTTCGTCAAGTAGCAAATGAGAACTTGAAAATACTATTTATCAAATTTGACTATATAAGTCAAATTTGATTTATGGTGAAACGTTTCCAAGCGACCTTACTAGAGGCGTGGCAATCGTGATGGGACAGGATGTGGCACTGGCACCCTCTAAATAGGGGAAAGGGGTCTGATTTTCAAATTTTTATTGGCACTGGAACCAAAATGGCGCTGAAAGAAAAACATTGGTAATTGCTCATTGAAACACAAATTAAATTTTCATTGGTAATTGTTCTTCCACGTCTTACCCAAAACATACAGTTATCACGGAATTTTTGGACTCTATCCTTACCTCCATTAATTCCTCTCGGCTATTGAGATTGGTTGTTGTTACCTACCTCCTTCATCTATATTTTTGTTTTTTTGGCCCATTTCCTAACCACAAAATTACAAACCAAACTCCAAAACAAACCTACTTTTGTTAACACCAATAGATTAGGTTAATGTCCATAATAAGAACTCTTTAACCTAATTTAACCTGTCCATTGACGATTAGGAACGAGCTACTTAACCGGTAGCTTCCTCTACCGACTAATTAACTGAACAAGCATAGGAAAAAAAAAAAACTCCCAACTTTTTACTTTTTTAAGGCCATTCATAATGACATGTACATGTAATGTAGGTGAAGAGAGGTCTGTCTTTATGGGAAAAGGGACCAGTTTCATCTGATTCCTAAATACAAGACTAGTACTAGCAATTAAGAGCTTCTATAAAACCTCATTCAAAACCCTTCGACAATTTACTTAAGTTTCATTTTCTTCCAAACCAGATTTGTGAGATTGTGAGAGAAATGGCTCCCATGGCACAGCTTTCTGAGATTCAAGTGGAGCAATTTGTGTTTCCACCAACAATGACACCACCAAGCTCAACGGAATCGCTCTTTCTTGGCGGTGCAGGTTTAAATCCATCAATTTCTCTGTTTTTTTTGGCTTCACTAACCATTTTTGTGCAAGTTTTGATTGAAGTTTTCATGGATGGGGTGGTGGAACAGGTGTGAGGGGATTGCAGATCCAAGACAGATTCATCAAATTTACTGCAATTGGTGTTTATTTAGCAGAAGAGGCTATTCCTTCCCTGTCTCCTAAATGGAAATCCAAATCTCCGGAAGAGTTGAACGATGATGTCGAGTTCTTCATGGATATTGTTACAGGTAATTATAAACATTCAATTCCCCATGCTGGATGGGGCTTCCATGAATTCGTAATTTTCAGTTGAGGTTGTTGTGGTAAGAACATGTCAACACGGCAGAACAGCCTATTTGTTCTGAATTTCATAGAAATCAAGTTCCCCGTGTAAAATTGAGTTGTAGTCGGGGTCACCTGAGTTCTGTGGATAATCTTGGTTGGTTGATGGTTATTTGATGACAGGTCCCTTCGAGAAATTTGTGAAAATCACAATGATCTTGCCTTTGACTGGTGATCAGTATGCGGAAAAGGTGACGGAGAACTGTGTTGAATACTTGAAATCAAAAGATATGTACACAGATGCAGAAGCCAAGGCAGTGGAAAGGTTCATCGAGATTTTCAAGAATGAAATGTTTCCACCTGCCTCGTCCATCCTGTTCACTATTTCACCTGCCGGAAGTTTAACGGTTCGTGAAACGTTCTTATGTTTGCTTATTATTATGCAGAGGGTACTGAAGTTATGATCATCAAAGAAGTAATCTTTTTCTCATGTTAAATTTATATAGGTTGGATTCTCAAAAGACACTTCCATTCCTGAAGCTAGAAATGCTGTTATAGAGAACAAGGCATTGTCAGAGGCGATTCTTGAATCGATCATTGGCAAGAATGGTGTTTCTCCTGCAGCCAAGCAAAGTCTTGCAGAGCGCATTTCTGAACTGCTCAAGGGATATGAAAACAAACCTGACGATTCTGCTGCAGCAAAAACTGAGGAAGAGACTACAAAAGCATAGAGAGGGAGGGTGAGAGATTGAGTGTGTTCCCTTTGCTTCGTACTTACTGTCCAGTGTTCTGGTCATATGAATAAAGAATCTTCTTTCCTCATGTATATCGTTCCAATTAAACAAACTCAAAAGTCTTAAAGATATAATGAAAATTCACATAAATACACCTAATACCCTTGCCAAGAAAGAACAAGCCATTCATTATTCAAGGGGCAAAAATTTACAGAATGAGAAAAAGTCTAGTTTACAATTGAGGGACACAATAAGCAAACAATATAGAAAAACAAAATAGTAAAACAAATTTGTTGAAAGTGAATGTGCCCAAAGACGTTTACAATACTTTACATGGATATGGCAGGTCGTTTGTCAGTGTTGCGGGATCACAGGTCTACTCTCAATTGACTTGTACTGAAGAACAAAGTTATCCTGAAACCCAAAACAATGTCCCCCATTACTTTCATAAGATGGTGATTTAAAATACCCCCGTTATATATAAATTGAAAGAAGAGAATTAGGACGGGTGTGTTAGAATATCCAGACCTTGCGAACTGTTTCCCATGTGGTTGAATCGAAACAATGGTAGGAACCTCTCTCGTAGGTTTCTGTCTTTGCCAGCGGTTCCAAATTTGGCATTCTGAAAAACCATATCCGTAGATCTCTGTGGAAGAACCAGCCCCTGTTATACCTACAAAACAAAATCAAATGTCAGTTCAATTCCCACTTTTAACTTATCACGATACTAAAATCTGGGGTGGAATAACTCAGTAACATATGGCACCACAATTCTTGCTAAACAAATGAATTAAATGACATTCTTGTATAATGCAGAAAATCGACAATAACACAGGACAGCCCATAAAGTGTACAGCAAATTGATTCTTTCTGCATAAAATCTGAATGAAATGACGAGGTATGCAACAGAAGCATAAAGTTCAAGGAAGAAACATACAATTCGTTGGCCGCATACAACTGCGCCTCATCTCTTGGCATGCTGTGAAAAATAAACCACAAACTGATCAGGATCACCCTAGCATCGGAAGATAGAATGGCCAATAGAAGCAAAATTATATCAATGACAAAGAAATGCGAAAAAGATGGTAACCTGTAGAAGATATAAAACAGAGTCTCCAACTGGAACTTTTTGAAATATGATTGCTGCACATCCAATAACAGAGGTTAGAATCTGTAAGGAGGCTGCCAAGGAAGAGGAGGACTTCGCTGTGATAAGGTTTTTATAAAGCCTCCATATGTATGTTATCAGATAGATTTGAACACGCATGAGGAGATGGATACATGAAAGTTGAGCCATCTGGCTCTATGCAGCCCATATACACATGAAAAAAACAAAAACAAAAAGAGCTCAATGAAACTATGTACTGTAAAGGCGACTCACTTGTAGCACAGGTGGTTGTTTTGCATAATAGCACTCAGGTATTGTATACTCAGGGTCCCCCTTAGCAGGTTCATCAGACCATGGAGAACCAAATGTTTTGTGCAAGTTTTCTACTGCATTCAAATTGAGACCTAAACTTGTCAAATCAATACCGAGGTAAAGAGATGACGCAGGTTTATCACTAATCCGTATGACACTTAATAATCCAAGCAACCCGTATTGGTCAGGAGAAGCTTGAGAAACATGCGTTGATTTCATGTTGCGGTCTCTATATAGTCGGCTTGCAGATGGCATCTGCGATAGACGGAACTGAGATTGATTTTGCTGTTGTTGTTGAAAATTCTGAAGAAGCTGGTCATACGATCCTACACCAGATACTGAATTTGAGGAGTTTCTTAATCCCATGCTTGGTTGTCCACTAGACTGAACCTAGTGAGAGGAGAAAGTAAGAAACAATGTTAACTAAAAATTACCTTTTCACAAATGGAACTCCGTGTTACTTCAGAAACACTACAAAATAAACCACAACACACCTGTGAGTGATATGACGAATGAGAAGATGGGAAAAGATCAGAGCCATGTAACTGAAGATCTTGATTGTTAGAGGGTGTGTAAGAAAGCCCACCGCTACTTACTGATGAAGCATGCTGTTGGTGCTGTTGGGTTCGTGATGATGGATACGATTCTGAGAAACTGAATCCCCCAGGCCTCCCCATCTATTTGAATTATGTAAAACATATTTTAAAACAAATGCATGGAGATACCCAGAAAAAGAAAAAATAAAACTTAAAAATCATGACTCACAGGGAAGTGCTGAGATTGCATCATTGATCCCGAACTATCGTGAAATTGTTCTTTCTGATGCAAATCCATACCATAATCAGCATTTCCACCTGCAAAATAATTATAAAGGTGGGAGCAACTGTTTTAACAAATATAAGAGGCAAATAAGTTTCAAGTGTCTTCTTTAGTGGTAAATGAGTCATCAAAGTTTAGTTTCATGAAGCAACTAAACTTACCTTTAAATCCAGGCAACGCCGGAAAATCTTCATTTTGAATGCTAAATTCTTGATTTTGTTGGACAACTGAACTAACAGCAGCACCTAGCTTTCGCATCGAACCTGCAGCTCTGTGGGTCATTTTAACATCCAAAATCAAGAGTAAACAATAAACATAAAATTTTGATGCAAAAGCCTTAAGACTCCACAAACCTTGTTCTTGAGGCCCTCCTGCAGAACTAGGACGTCCATTCAACTGAGGGAAATCATTCATCATGTCAAACGGGGAATTTTCATTTGAATTCATATCACTTAACATTCCCATCGACCTAAAGTTATTCCCTCCTTGGATCTGGTTTTGAGACAGTTGCCCACCAGCTGAAGGATAAGAATTTCCGAGCATGGACATAACCTGCGGGGTTGCTGAATCCACACAGTGTTACTTATGCGTATAAACATGACAAAGGAACAATAAGAAAAAAATAGAATCCATCTTTCGCTGAATCAAGATTCATAGAAAACAAAAGAATAGGAGGTAGGCTGATGTACTGGCAACGAGGCCTTAAATTTTGTGGTCGAACGAAGCTGCAGTTCCAAATTCATGATATCCGTGAAATATAATTTATATGCTACGGCTAAGATTAGTACCTTGTTGAAGAATACCTCCCATATATCTGTTGGGTCCTTGTGCAGCCAAATTTCCAGAACCAGTATTCGCAGTCATATTGAGGCGAGATGCAAGCCCAGAAACAGACATTCCGCCGGAACTGATATTCCGTCCATTGTTACCTCCAATAGAGATATTTCCCATTGAACTAGTCATTCGAGCACCTGCATTACCCAAAATTGGAGATACCAATCCTGGAACAGCAATTCGGTTACCAACCGCAGAGGAGGTTGGATTCCAGAATGGAACCACTAACACCGATTATACTACCACTAAATGCAAGGTTTCCTACAATATTTATACCTCCTCTATTAGGGATCCACGGATGTCCTTGTGAGCCACCATGAGATATCTGCAAACCAGGCTGTAGGTTACAAACAAGAAGATACATAACAGCACAAATCACATATTTGATATTTCATAAATTGCTAATTTGCACTATACTACCTGTGAGAGACCAACTGGAATATTATTAGAAGGATATCGTCCGCTGGAGAGGCTCCCAATAGGCTGTTGCATACCACTAGAAGGAGCACCATTTCCTGCTGCACTTCTAGCTGTAAGAGTGCTTGACATGTTCTGAACACTGAAGTTCCCATTCATATTTTGCATTCCTTGCATGGTACCTGTTAACAAGACCTTTTAATGTCAGATTTAAACTAACATATATGTAAAGTTACACAACATGATATTAACAAACTCGTAGACTTCCAAACCAGAATGATTATAAACGGGAGAAGGTGCAGCAGATTGGCCAGCAAAAGACGTTGCAAATGGCCGTGATGTGGACTCCGGAAGGTTTGAATTTGACCCGCTAAGCGATGACTATACAAGAGGTGTGCAAAATAAAATAAATCAGAAAACAGTATATACACCATACAAAATAGCCAAACCTGTATCATACCATCATGAACAAGATTAACTATACAAAAAAGGAACCTCTCTCAATAGTAAACTGAACCGATAAACTGAGAATAACACATATTCCAAACAAAATATCTAACACTATTACTTAACAATAAATGAAAGGGAAAGGAACTTACATTAAGTATGCCAGACATTGCTACTATATATCAAAACTCTCCCCAAATCATCAGATAATCTTCTTCCTCAGTGGTTAGATGTGGCCTGAACTTAGTTACTTGTTTCCAGAAATTTCACTTTGGAATGTAAATTCAATCTCTAATCTGGAAAAAAAAAACAATGAGACCATACCGTTAACGAATATAAAGCAAATTCACTAATGCAACTTCTCTCTAGTTCATTCATTTCCACAGAGTAACATTCG
This sequence comes from Papaver somniferum, assembly GCF_003573695.1. NCBI lineage: Eukaryota > Viridiplantae > Streptophyta > Magnoliopsida > Ranunculales > Papaveraceae > Papaver > Papaver somniferum. The sequence continues at coordinate 15,996,515 of NC_039366.1, forward strand.
TAGTAAATTTAGGGTTTTACTTACTTTCTGATTGGCGTCAATTCCACTACTCACTAACAACCTATATCAATTACTAACCTGCAAAAGAAAAGAAGGAAGAAAAACGAAAATTATGACAAAGATCAGAAGTTGAAACCCTATAAATCATCATACACGGAAAATCAACTCAATTCAATTTAAAATCACAACGCTGATCAGTACAACTCAATCAAGCTTCTGATAAACTAAGAATTAGCCGGAACAGAATCATTCAGAAACTCCAAGAATTTATCATAGAAATGGACTTTTGAGAGATTATTGTAAAACCTCTAAGAAACCCCAAGCAAGGATACAAATTAGATGAATTTTTCCGAAATCGAGAAATTCAGGAATGGAATTGGAGTGGTTTAGTAGGAGATATTGAATTATAAGTACCTGAATCTTGTTAATCGAGTGAAAATTATTGAAAAAATTTAGGGTTACGGATTAGAGAGAGAGAATTGAGAAGTCTTCGTTTTAAATTGTGTTTGTTTTCTTATTGGGGAATTTTGGGGAAGAAAATCTTTCGACAGTGAGAGGGATGATAAAGTGTAACTGGTTATATTATAAGGGTTTATGTACGACATAATAGATGTGCACGTGGGATTATGAAGTTAGATTGTGATCTGATATTATCCTTCTTTCGCCGCAATAATGACGAGCGAAAATGACAGAAAACACCCTCAAGCTGCTAACCAGATCATGTGGGGTGACTGATCACCGGTCATTACTTAGACATTGTATAAGAAAGTAGAAGGATCCGATGACATGATTACAGTAACATTATTATGACATGGTGTCACCGTTTTTTTGAAAACGTCCAAACAACGATGAATTTGAAGCCAAAATTTGTGTGACATGTGTTTTTATATAAAACTCTACATTCCTATCGAAAATGAGAATATTCTGAAATACAGAACTTCAACGTTTACATTTTTTAATTTCAACCGTTAATTTTCAACGGTTGATATTCAAAATGGTAGATGGGGTTCTTATACATTTCGGAATGCTCTCATTTTTTTTTTTTGAGCGTAGATACTTACATGAAGAACATGTTACCAAAAGATTAGTCTAAATTCATTATCGGTTGGGTTTAGTAGGCATTAAAATATCAAGATTATGTCACTTTAACAGTGTCAACGGATCTTATCCCTATTGTGAGGGTAAAATACCCGACGGCCACGTGTCAACATCCCAAGGGGTGAATACATGGTAAGATGAGGAGATTGGAGCACTGAATCATCCTCTGAAAAGAAGGGTTTGTCTCAGTCGAGGCAACTGCACAAGCGCCACATGAATGACGCGTGTGTATAAAGGTCTAATATGCTCAGACGGTCAAGTATAAAAAGAAAGACCGCATTTAATGAAGGATAAGAACAAGACTTGGGTAGTTGGGCATCGTGACGGAAGACTCGGACAATCTATACTACAACTCAGAGGAGATGGAGCACGAGGTTCTCCGCAGAAGGGCAGCACGATCCAAGGGAGAGCGAGAAAACTCGGAGGGAGGACCAAGTATGTCATCGCAAGGGACGGTATAGAACGAGTCCGAGGGAGCCATGACGATGGAAGAAAGCTCACCCAACTCGTACGATCAAGCGACCACGAGTTTATTTTGTCTATAAATACCAGTCCATGTACCAGGAGATGGAAAACTTATGTAATCTTAGATGGTATTTCTAAAGAGAATTCCTGAGAGATATTTAGATAGAGATAAAGTGAGAAATCTAGAAGAGATTTGTAACACTTTCAAGGGTAAGACCTTTTAATCAATAAAAAAACATCTTCTTCTCCGTGGATGTAGGTCTTCATGGCCGAACCACGTTATATGCTTGTGTCAGTCTTTACATTTCATGCTATTTACATCTTGTTCATGTTGAATCTTGTATGTTTAAGTAGTTTTTAGTATTTAATCTTACTTGGGTGTAGTAGTCAGAAAATATGCAGCTACATTTTGGCGCTAGAAATAGGGAGGTATGAAGATCTAAGCTACCTCCCTAACAACATCTCTATATTTTTTTCATAATCTCTGTAAGAGAAGTGTTTTCACACTACAAAGTAGATTTATGTTGAGATGAATGAGTAGAGCTCGGACTCAAAAATGATCTTCACGATCTGAGAAGTCTAGAAGAACCTAAAGATCAACAGATCTACGTTTTTCACTAATTTTCTTTAAGATTTCTTGTTATCTTCAAGATTTTTAAAAGTTTTCCTCAAGTAGCTCAGGAGAGTTGTAGATCGGAGTAAATATGAAGTTTTAAACGCTTCAGTGTGCTCAAACGATCTCCTCCATGAAAGAGCTGGGAAGAGATGATAGTCAGTAGGCTACATAAGGAAGCAATCACCTTATGAGAGTTGAAAAAGACGAACTTTTCATGATGTTCATCATCAAACTCAACATAATCTTGGAATCTCCTTCTTAAAAATTTAAATTTAAGTCAAGGGGAGGAATTAATGAGTATATAATCATTCATCAAACTCAAAGTTTGTTTGAAATCATAAGTTAAAAGATGATGAGATATATTTCCTAGAATGGGAAAACGTACTCAATCGTCATAATTAGATTCTTTCCCTATAGGGGTATGGCGTGTTGAAGGAGATATTTCCTCGAAAAGATGGGACTGGAAAAACACCTTTTCTCCATCACCAACACCTCATGCAAGGAGGGAATGTGTCACATGTCTCAAAAATCTACTGCAAAGTCTTCTTGTACTAAACTGTCCAGTCTGAACTATGACTTAGTAATTGCATGTGACCTGCAAATTTAGGGTCCCACTTTTCTAAAAGAAAAGACAAATTAAGTGTTATTGCATATGATGCAGAGAAGGTAATGGTGACGCAACGATCCACTCGTGCGAGCCAAAGAGAAAATGATGGAGCCCAAACAGAAGGACTCGACGACATGGAGCCAGGCGAGGCTCTGATCCCGGGCGAGGGACAACCCGATGACCAATATCGGGAAGGACTAACTGATAATTCTAGCTCCGAAGGCGAGGGAAACCCCTTCGAGAAGCGTGATGATATTCATCTTACTCAGCCAGGAGGGTTGATCCGCTTGCCGAGACAAGCAGCAAACAGTGAGGTCAAGAAGGATAGCCCTTCAGACCTCGCCGATGCTAGCGCTGCTATCGCAACCATCCTGAAAACCCAAGAGGCCTAGTATAAGACAATGATGAAATTAGAAAGGCTTAATAGAAAGCTTGAACGGAGAAACCGCAGGCTAAAACGCAAAGTGAAAAAGAAGGTACCACTCCCCACCATTGAAGAAATCCCAGAGGAGGAAAACCCTTTCGAGCATCTGCAAGACGACGAACGAATTAACATCCCTGACACCTCAAACGAGGAAACAACGGATCGATTTCCTAAGATAAGTAGAGGTGTGCCCGATCATGAGGATAGCCTATCCGAGGGGTCATCATATGTTGATCCCAAACAAAGACGAAAAAAGAACCAAATAAACGAAGTAAATATTGACTACGAGACCGAGAATATCGCAGACACAAACCCAAAACGAGGGGAGAACTCGAGGCCAACTCGCTCTAAGATTGTGTCATACGTTGAATAATCAGACGATGACTCAGAGCGATAAAGGAATCGCCACCATGAACCATCTTTCTCGCCCGAGAGAGCTCTGGGAAGAAGAAAGAAGGCCGAAACCAAGAGAAATGAGGATGAACTCCAAGCCCGAGTAAACCGACTCAAAGCAATGTATAGAGAAGCTACAGGGACGCAAGAGAATAAGAAGTTGGCAGTAGTCATGCAAGAAGCAGGACAATCTCCCTTATCCGAAAGTATAATAAGATTGCCATTCCCAAGGAAATGCTCCCTATCGGTGTTCATACCCCCGTTCACAAGAACAGGAGATGCGATTCGGCACCTTAGGACTTATCGTATGAAACTAACCCAATGGGACCACTACGATTTGGTGTTGTGTAAATTTTTCCCGGCTAGTCTAAGAGATGAAGCCCTATTATGGTATAAAAATCTACCCAAAGGCTCAGTCAAATAATTTGCTCACCTATCCGAGATTCACAAGAAGATCGACGGACAAAATAAAATCATTTATCCATGGAACAGAGGTCAGCAACCAGAACGAACTAAAAATAGAACTGACTTCTGTGAATTCCACCAATTTCACAGCCACACGACGAACTCGTGTAGGGACTTAAAGAAGGTGCTATATGACATGATTAACGAGGGAAAGCTCCAAGAATACATTTCACAACCAACAGCCCCACCTACCAATAGGGCACCCATACATCGTGTGGAGATCGCCCGCGAGGCACAGTACTTAGGCTGTAATACCATATCACACTCGGCGATAGTCACCCCCGTACGAGAAGAAAATATTACTGGACGACTTCACAAATGAAACTTCAACGACGATGAAGTTTTCAGTGCATCCAGAGAACCCCCAATCGAAGAATGGATGAAACTTCCCATTACCTTTTCAGCCTCAGAAGAGCACCAAAAGGAGGACAAGACCACGACGACCCACTAGTGGTCACGATGGCAATTGCACTCCCCGAGCACGAGGGAGAGGAAATAAAAAACAAGGCACTGCCATGGGCAATGCCCAGAATCTTGATCGATGGCGGAAGTTCTGTGGAGATCTTATTTTATGAAACATTTAAATAAATGGGTCTCAAAGACGAATGTCTTGTACCCTCCGCTTACAACATATTTGGCTTCAACGGGTCATCAACCCGCCCAAAGGGTGAGGTAACGTTAGAAATTCGGGTGGGAAAGATCCTCACCCTAACTACCTTATGCGTGGTAGATGTACTATCACCTTACAAAGTCATTGTGGGATGAACCTGGGTCCATGGAATTAAAGGAGTGGCATCGACCTATCACCAAAATCTAAGATTCCCCACACCTGAGAGAGTGGAAGAAACCATTGGAGATCTCGGTGAAGCAAAATACTACTACGAGACAGAAGTTCAATACGGAGAGAACAAAATAAACTTTGTTAGAGCAAAAAACGAAACGAGATAAAAATGCCAAAAATCAAGCCGAAATCGATGCTTACATAGCTAGAACGAACGAGGCAAGACGATCAGGCAACGAACTCACAATGGACAATAACCTCCCATAGGACTCACTCATGGGACCAGTACAAAACCTCTCCAATATGGGGGAATTAAAATCAAATTTCTCTGCCTCAGAGCCAACCAAGGAGGTCAACATCAGAACACCCGAAAACCCGGGTATGGTGAAAATAGGGACACTCCTCAGCAAGGAAGAAGAAGAAAAGCTAATACAGGTCCTAAGGGAATATTCCGATGTCTTCGCGTGGCGTATGGAAGATATGCCAGGAATAGACCCCGAAGTGTGCTGTCATCACCTAAACATTGACCCAAAGCACAAGCCCATGCGTCAAAAAATGAGAAAAGTGGCACCATAATACCATGAAGCCGTCCAGAAAGAGCTAAAGAAAATGGAAGCTTCAGGGGTGATACAAGAAGTCCAATATCCAACATGGATATCTAACATGGTGATCGTACCAAAGAAAAACGCGGGAGTAAGGATCTGTATCGACTTTAGTGACCTTAACAAAGCTTGTCCTAAGGACAGCTTCCCACTCCCTAACATAGACCAACTTGTAGAAGCAACCTCAGGATACGGATTGCTGTCTCTGATGGACGGATACTCTGGTTATAACCCGATCCCCCTCGCCGAGGAAGATCAAGAACATACGCTTTCTTCACCCCTCGTGGCCTATACTGCTATATCAAAATGCCATTTGGGTTAAAAAAATGCAGGGGCCACCTACCAAAGAATGGTGGAAAAGATGTTTGATGGTTGGATACACAAAACCCTAGAGGTGTACGTGGAAGACATGCTTGTTAAGAGAAAACTCCCACAAGATCATGCACATGATCTCAGGGAAATCTTTGCACAAATGAGAAAATTTAACATGAAGATCAATTCCGCAAAATGTGCCTTCGGAGTAACCTTAGGCAAATTCTTGGGATACTTGGTCACCAAACGAGGAATTGAGGTTGATCCCGAGAAGGCACGGGCCATATTGGAAATGCCTTCCCCAGCAACGGTCAAGGATGTACAGAGACTGAATGGCCGGCTGGCGGCTTTGGGTAGATTCATCGCCCGATCCTCTAACAAATGCAGAGACTTCTTCAACACCTTAAAGAAGGGTGGAAAGTTTTCTTGGACTAGTGCTTGTGAGGAAGCCTTTCGAAAAATCAAGGTACATCTGGCAACCTTGTCAATTCTCCAAAAGCCCAACACAGGCAAAAACCTCTACATCTACCTATCGGCAACCAATACTTCGATTAGTGTAGTACTCACTCGCATAGATGCAGATGCGGAGCAACCAATTTATTTCATCAGAAAAACTCTGACGTCGGATGAGAAAAACTATTCAAAGATCGAGAAGATAGTGCTATCTCTGGTCTACGCAACATAGAAGCTGCGCACTTATTTTCATGCGCACATTGTAACAGTCATCACTAAAGCCCCCATAGAGTGAGTTCTAGACCATGCCGACAGAGCAGGTAGAATCTCCAAGTGCGGGGCCCAAATCAAACAATTCAGTGTCAAATACCAAGCCCATACGGCAATTAAGACCCAGGTGGTCGTAGATTTCTTAGCGTATTTCCGGATGGACGACACTGATGAGATTGAGGAAATCCCAGGGATGAAAGACGAGTTAGAGGATCCTCCCGAACTACTTTGCTCCGAGGACCCCAACCGATGGGAAGTCTTCGTCGATGGGTCGTGTAACTCGGAAGGATCGGGCATCGGAATGGTTTTCACAACCCCAACCGACCGAATGATCGTCTATACCTTAAGGCTCGAATTCCCTGCAACTAACAATATAATCGAATACGAGACAGTAATACATGCCCTCCGAGTAATCAACGCGCTGGTCATCCATAATGTGCATCTCACAAGCGATTCACAACTCATTATCCGGCAGATAGACGGAATGTACCAAGCCTCGGATCCATGTTTGCAGCGATACCTTCAACTTTCCAAGCACTACATCGAGCAGATACCTAACATCACGTTCCGCCACTTAAATCAAATCAACAACAAATATGATGATGCCTTAGCATTCATAGCTTCTATGACAGTTAACCCCGAAGCTACCAATGTCAGAATTGAAAGGGTCCTACTCCCCTCCATCCCCTTGGAAGAAAACATGGACATCCTCTCTGTCGACTCAGTAGCCCAGGAGGAAAGTCTGCCAGAGGATGACTGGAGGACACCAATCATCAAGTATCTATCTAAGTGGATACCTCCCAAGCGATCAACTAATCGCACACAAGATAATATCAAGGTCTAAGAACTACCAACTCCGGGATGGCGTACTATACAAACAATCCTACCTTGGGCCACTCCTCAGATGTCTCTCATTTGCGGAAGGACAGACCATATTAAAAGAAATACAGTATGGTTAAGCAGGAAGCCATAGTGGAGGACAATCCCTCGCTCACAAAGAGAGACTACAGGGGTACTTTTGGCCTCGCATGAACGAGGACTCAAAGCAAATGGCAAAAACTTGCATAGAGTGCCAAACATTTGGCAAAAGAAGACATGCACCTTCAATAGACTTAAAGTCCGTTCTAAGTCCTTGGCCATTCGCCAAATCGGGGGTTGATATTGTCGGACCCCTAAGATCCGGTACTGGACAAAGGAATTATTTAATCGTGTCCACAGACTACTTCACTAAATGGGTGGAGGCCTCGGCTTTAAGACACATAAGAGACCATGATGTCTTTTAATTTCTCTTCGAGCATATTATATGCCGCTTCGGTATTCCATCCGCTATTGTATCTGATAATGGGGTGCAACTCCGAGAAAAAACATCGACCTTCTCTTCAATTGTTTTAAGATCAGCAAAAACAAGTTTACGCCAATCTATCCTGAGAGCAATGGCCAGGCAGAGGCCACAAACAAAACCATCACAGACATCCTCAAGAAGAAACTTGACGGATATGGATCCAATTGGTGTGAACAACTACACAACGTCCTATGGGCCTATCGAACCACTAAAAGGGAAGCCACAGGAATGTCTCCCTTCTCCCTCACATATGGCACAAAGGCAATCATACCAACATAAGTCATGTTCCCCACAACGAAGACCGAGGCATGAGAGAAAAACCTGACCTCAGACATGATACTCTCCAAACTGGACGATTCGGAAGAAAACAGAGAAATAACTCTCCAAACAATAGAAAATTATCACAGAAAATTGGCTCGGGAATACAACAAACGCGTTCACCAGAGACAATTCAAGCCAAGCGATAAAGTCTGGTGCGAGATTCCACCCTACCAACGCGAGTCAGGCAAATTTGCACCCGTATGGGAAGGACCACTAACATTCCTAGCTAAGGCAGGGGATGGAGCATACATATTGCTCAAATCTAATGGTGAAGAACTTGAACGCCCATGGAACATCAAATACCTAAAATCTTACAATGCTTAAGAAGACCGTCCAACGGTCCTAGAATGGGGCACGATCCCTACTTGTACACAGGTCATAGAACCTTCCTAGAATGTACTCAGAGCTTACCAAGCTCTCTTTTGACAAATAATGAAACTGCTCTTTTTGTGTTAATTTTTCTTTTTGATTTATTTATTTGATTTACTTCTGTTCTTTTTTGTTTTGTTTTCCTTTTTTGTTTTTTTGTTGCTAATTACTTTATCCCATACTTGCATACCACAAAAGCCCATAAGCCACTATGGCACGGTGCTAGCCACACCTTCCATTCTGCACAGAATGATGCAGGTACTTTACCTAAGTTACCCGACACGGACACAGACCTAAGGTAATGCCATCACGATCACGGAATCGGGTGATGTCCTCCACAGTAGGAGATATCCAGAATCGAGATACTTGCCCATGGCTGGGGAAAGTACCACTCGACCGAGATATCACCCTCCAAGCCATATGGAGGAAATCTAGTCCCAAACAAGGAACCAAAAAAAAAATGAGAGAGCACGAAGGAAAAGATCTTATGTATAAAATTCCAATACTATAAGTGGTGCCTTATCCAAATACAGGAACTGATCACTCCTTGGCTTTGACATCCATGATCTGACCAACATTACATATGGCCACTCCTCCGAGCCACACGACTCGCACAAAGCAATCAAATAAGAAAACTCTGAACAGTGCAGAGCTTCAAATTACACGATGCCTTCGGACAAGAGCATCGCGATCGCGCCCTCGCTTGGAGCAACGGGTTCCTCACCTACTAGTTCCTCGTCTGAAGCGGCATCCACGAGCGGGAGCACAACCAACCCTTATATTTACACATACCTTGGACTGGAGCAAGCCACCAATCGATTTCCCACCGCTTTAAACATATGACAAGCCTCCAGTGCTACGGCATAAAAAAGGGGCAAGGTATATATATACGTTTGAAAACATAAATAATATCTTATACTCTAGCACCTCCAGCAGCAAATGTTTCTAAAACTAAAACGCGCAAACACCCACACAGCATGCAGTGTTCCCAAGGCCAATCATAAGAAGAAACACAACACACGAAGTGTTTCGAAGCTTGCCCGTAAAAGGAAAATAAGTGATAAATACGAGATCCCATAACAGGAGGTGCAGACACTTGAAGAACAGACGAGACTAAAGATGTCATGCGAAAAGATAGGTCTTTCCGAGAAGACATTGATGATGATCTAGAACAGGATTAAGAAAAAACGAAGCAATACATGAATGAGAGGACATACCATCATGGTAAAAAAAATACATGAATAACTACCTTGTTCCCATGGAGGACGAGGAGGAAAAAATTTAGCATACATCTGAGAAAAGAATGAAGAAAAAAGGAGACCATACCCTCATCACAAAAGGACCCTTCTTAAATAGAAGAGGAAATCTTTGGAAAACTAACTAGATCTCCTAAACCCAAGAAGGTCAAAGGCGCGGCAAGCTAGACGATAAGAATTCTGGAGGAAAAGTACAAAAGAAAAGACATCTTGTTCCTAGAAAATCTGAGAGAACCAATAGATATCTTAAAACGAGCTAACCGATACACACGTGTTGAAAAAGGTGGTACGGTTACACATTTTTCTTCCCATCATGCCTCACGTGTGGGTAAAATACCCGACGGCCACGTGTCAACATCCTAAGGGATGAATACATGGTAAGATGAGGAGATTGGAGCACTGAATCATCCTCTGAAAAGAAGGGTTTGTCTCAGTTGAGGCAACTTCACAAGCGCCACATGAATGACGCGTGTGTATTAAGGTCTAATCTGCTCAGATGGTCAAGTCTAAGAAGCAAGACCTCATTTAATGAAGGATAAAAACAAGACTTGGGTAGTTGGGCATCGTGACGGAAGACTCGGACAATCTATACTACAACTCAGAGGAGATGGAGCACGAGGTTCTCCGCAGAAGGGCAGCACGATCCAAGGGAGAGCGAGAAAACTCGGAGGGAGGACCAAGTATGTCATCGCAAGGGACGGTATAGAACGAGTCCGAGGGAGCCATGACGATGGAAGAAAGCTCACCCAACTCGTACGATCAAGCGACCACGAGTTTATTTTGTCTATAAATACCAGTCCATGTACCAGGAGATGGAAAACTTATGTAATCTTAGATGGTATTTCTAAAGAGAATTCCTGAGAGATATTTAGATAGAGATAAAGTGAGAAATCTAGAAGAGATTTGTAACACTTTCAAGGGTAAGACCTTATAATCAATAAAAAAACATCTTCTTCTCCGTGGATGTAGGTCTTCATGGCCGAACCACGTTATATGCTTGTGTCAGTCTTTACATTTCATGCTATTTACATCTTGTTCATGTTGAATCTTGTATGTTTAAGTAGTTTTTAGTATTTAATCTTACTTGGGTGTAGTAGTCAGAAAATATGCAGCTACACCTATAAGAAGAGTAAAACCAATTGAATTAAATGATGAAAATTACATCACTAAAATGCCTTCGTTGATACAAGATACTACCCATTATGGCATGTACATCTTGCTTGGTTCAGTGGAATCTACTGGCGAGCCAGAAACCAAATATGAGGGGGCTAAAAATAGGTAATCAACGTATAAACAATGGTGGACTAAATTAAAAATATTAGCTGAACTTATGAATGCAAAATAAAGTCTACCATTTTTAGGGGTCACTCAAAAGGAATTAGGGGCCACCTTTTCATTCCCATCCATTGAAGGGGGTTAAGGGGTGTCTTAAAAATAAAAAATTGTCTATATAGTCCTTCACCTATATCCTCTATTTTTATAATCATATCATTCCGCTTCTTCTCTTTCTACCCATTGAAATTATTTTTCATCATTTGAATTTTGATTGAAAACAAAGATCGTCGATCAAACAAATGTTATGATTGATTGTTTAAAATTAAAACCCAAAATTCATTAAACTTAAAGTTGAAACTTAGAACATCAAAAAAAAGGAGTTAAAAAAAAACAAATAAATGATAGTTGTTGTGATTCAAAATTAAAATTTGATTACTTGAAATCAAAAATTTGATCCGCAAATTTTCTTGGATTTACAGTAGCGAAAACATAATCGGTGGATAACAACCTATTTTACCTACCGATTATGGTTAATGTTCTTGGATTTACAGTAGCAGAAACATAATCGGCAGATAATAATATACTCTACCGATTATGGTTGATGTTCTTCATTTCTTAATAACATCAACCATAATCAGTAGGTAAATTGATCGTTATCTACCGATTATTCTTGATCCAAAAATTCAATTTCTGTTTACTAAAAGTTATGCACAATCGGTAGATAATGAACATCATTAACTACCGATTGTGAAAGTAGAAAATTTCGAAATTTTATTAAGTTTTGAAATTTTGAATTTGGGGCCATGAACACAATCGGTAGATCATAAGCATCACTTATTAACACAATTTACTACCGATTATGGTAGTATCAAAATCGAAAATTAAGTATATTCGGAGGTTAAAGTAACAACTTTACTGCCGATCATGGTTGTACCAAAGTTCGGAAATTTTAGAATTTTGGCAAAGTCATATTTTGGGGCTAATATACATTCGGAAGTTAAATTTACTACCAATTATGGTAGTACCAAAATTCAAAAATTGAGCATATCCGGAGGTTAAAGTAACACTCTTTACTACCGATTATGGTAGTACCAAAGTTCGAAAACTTTAGGATTTTGGAAAAATCACATTTCGGGGACAATATACATTCGGAAGTTAAATTTACTATCGATTATGGTAATACTAAAATTCGAAAATTGAGTATATTCGGAGGTTAAAGTAACACACTTTACTACCGATTATGGTAGTACCAAAGTTCGAAATTTTAGAATTTTGACAAAATCTCATTTTGGGTCCAATATACATTCGGAAGTTACGGTAGTACCAAAATTCGAAAATTGAGTATATTCGGAGGTTAAAATAACACACTTTACTAACAATCGTAGTTAAGCTACCGACTGTAGTATTGACTACCGATTACTGAAGGGAAATTTTTCCATTACGAAATACACGAGATAAGGGCTAGCTTCGATTTAGGTTTTAGTGACCCTATTTTGTCTTATTTTTGGACCCTAATTCCTTTTGGGTGTCCCCTAAAAATGCTAGGAAATAAAGAGTTGTTTTATGATTTTAATGATTTTAAGGGGATATAGCTAGGTTTAGTCAACCTTTGGCTCCGCCATCTACTACTAAAAATTAACCGAAAATATAAACTTATTTTTTCAATAGACTCATATATAACCAAATTAATTGCACATTTAAGTTCATTTTACTCAAAAGGAGCTGAAACCAAAACACGAAGATATGGATCATTGTCCTAGCACATACTTCTTGAAACCTGGCTCATCATCAATCATTTGAATTGTCTTGAGAAACATAAAGGGAAATTGCATAAGAAAGTGACAATTTGTTATCAGGTAGAATTGTCGTAACATCAACATCTAGAAAAGATAACAAAAAAGATTAGCGTAGAAGAAAGTCAGGTATGATGTAAAAAATAAGATTTAGCTTCGTTGTCTAGTTTATCAGCTACTTGATTTCCTAATCCAGATTATAGATATGAGATTAACAAAAAGTGATTATTTCATTGCTTCTTTGACTAACATCTCATTTTGTAATAAGGTTGTTGATGCTCTAGCTAAGGCTGCTAGAAAACATCATCTTTGTGGGGAATGGTGGTCTAACACATCTGTTGTGTTAATTCCTTACTTGCAACATGATGTAATAAACTCTTCTGTGTAATATATTTGTTCGTTTGTTCAAAAAAAAAAAAACTTCGATACAAATCATTCGTATACTCTAATATATTTCCGCGGTCGTCTTCTATCTAAAACTTATCCAAATTCATTTTTGACAACATTGCGAGAGTCTCAGCCTTATCCGAACAGGTTGATTTGAAGCCCCGGATTTAGCTTTATGACTTCTAAGTGCATGATTTTTTATTATTAATCGATAACCAAAAATTTCAGAAACAAAGTACCAAGCAACGTTGAAAATAAGCTTAAGTTTATCCATGTCTGGATATCCAAGCTTTATTAGAAAATATATTGACCCACATTTCCATTATTTGGACTATTCTTACGTTATTATTGCTAGACAACCATCAAAAATACATTTTATAACTTGATTTAATTTATTTTCCTCCCTTGGAACGTATGAAATCGACCAACTTTCAGAAGTTCTCAAGATATCTAAATTATCTTTGATGATTCTCCCGATGCTCCATTTTACGACATCTTCATTCCCCTTTAAATTTCCAGACAACATTTTAACAATCTCCTTCAACTTGTAGACGAGTTATTCCTTTTTTTTAGCCCATGTGATTGTTCTTATCATTGTTTTTGTTTTTTCTTCTGCTTGTTCAGGATCTAATATTTAAGATGGACAACAACTAATTACATGATTTGTTCTTGCAAAATTATGCTTAATTAGTTCCAGACCCTATAAACCAGTTTTCTAGAAAGAGATGCATCAAGTGTCATGAAAGGTGCATGTAGCAATTCAAGTAGATAAACTTTAATTAACATTATGAGTTATATGTTGGAATCCTACACATTAGAGTTACTAAGAGTGCTACCAAATTCTTATGAGTTATATAAATAAGATGTTGTAAAAGGCATCTCAAATCAGTTATCACCACAAAGATGTTGCAAATTTTCTTGGACACCAATACAATAAATAGGACAAACAGTATCAATAAATATTATAACTTTAAATAATTTATCCTTAGTAGGTAGGTATCTCTGAAAACATTTCCACATAAAGTATAAGAACCTTGGGGAGAATTTAGACCTCCAGAATACTATCCAATTGATACTAGTACTAATAACAACATAATTACTAGGATTCGTCATATATTCATTTGAGATGCCTTTTGTGATGGAACAAATTTTTTTTGCTAAGTACCCGCTTGGAAAGCTCCGACTCTTTGATACGCTACTCCAGAAACGAACCTTTCAAATTTTTCGAACCAATTTAAATTTACCATGCATATGTTCATCGAATTACCCCAAACTGCTTTATAAGCAAGCACACATAGCTTTTATATTTCAAGGTTAATCAAATCCAACATAAAATTTCCATTACGAGAATACAATATCTCTCAAATACTTTCCATCATTGGCTAGTTGTGAAATATGAGGGATAGCCAGTTGCCAATGGTCTTTCGGGTAGACACGCTTAGGTGGGAGTCCCAGTTGGGCCTAACAACACACACCTTATCAGATGGTGAGGGATTGACAATTGCCAATTTTAGGGTAGTTAGACACCAGCCACCATAGGCAACTAGCCACCCATAGGTGAGAGCCCCAGTTGGCCTAACAATCTCACCGTGCTTGGTCAAGCGCAGACCGGGTTTTTCGCAGATAATATGAACTAATCAAAATTCTGTAGTAATTATCTCTAGATCGATGGTATGAACTGCCACTATAGACAATATACTCCTTTCTCAGATGATATTAACTACCTTGAATGGTAACAATCATCTTTTACCTCATGTAGGAGTTAGATGATATGAGTTACCTCGAATGATAAAAATCACCTTCATCGTACTTGTTGACCAGACAAGTGATATGAATTACCTAGGATAGTAATAATCATATCTTGTATAAAGTGTCATGGTGCAATCATCTCTGAATAGATAATATGAACTTCCAAAACAACGATCGGCACTTTCTGATGATATGAACAACCTTGTAAAATTGTGTTGAACCGCAAAATGACTGCCTACATATCCTCTCCGTTTCTCGAAGCGATCAGGCACAGTCGTAGTTCGTCATATAAATAATATAAACTACTCTTATTAGTAGCAATTATCTATTACTAGTTGCTATGAACTACTCATTTAAGGTAGAAATTAACTGATAGTATGAACTTCTAATCATAATAGTAATTATCTCTAGTGTAGTAGAAACTTAAATAGTATGGATAATATGAGTTGCATAACAACACCTATCTCAAACACATCGCGTCACCAAATATTACTTTAACATCTATCAATTGATGAACAATATGTCACATATATTTATACCTGTACGTGTCATTTAAGTTCAATAAAAAACCAAAAATGAGTTGTATATATAAATAATCCAAGTCATACATATTTCATTCACATAAAGTAGTAACGTGAGTTAACATAAAAACCCAATGTATGTGATATAAATTCAAACAATTCATATTCGTTCTTCGTACATAGCATTCTTCCTCCTTAATATCATTATAATGATTAGAACCACATAACCAACAAGAATTTTCTTGAGTGACATCAAATTCCACATGAGCAATTCTCATTCAAACAACAATAATAATGGAGGCTACATTCTATCTTTGCCCTTTTCAATCAAAAAATATAATATATAAGCCAACCAAATGGACTGAAGTACAACCTACAGTTACCTATTGTAAGGTACATAAAGTTATACTAAGTCAGAATCAATGTATATTAACATCACCTCTGCATTATAATCACACTAGACTAGTAACTAAAGTATGAAGTAATAACTGAGAGGACAATTATGTTCATGGACCTACACTTCCATCTGCATAAAATACGGACATCCAAGCAAACCCATTCATTCACCCCTTGATTGTCAATAACTCAGCAATGTCTTTCAAAACAAGATAATTTGCAAATATAATCAAAGACAATTATCTTATAAGTCAGTCCCAACCAGTTTTATGTCACAATAGAGTCATCGATTTAGCTTAATATGCTGATAAGTCCAATAAACTACTTCTCTCATATATATTTAAACAAACACATCATTAATACCCGATTACTTATGGAACGTGAGATAAAATACACCCATAGTATGCAGGTTCATCTCACTCGGTGGAATTTACGTTTAACCACAATCTTAACAACCTATATTTACCTATGTTAAGATACATCAAGTTATACTAGGTCGGACTAAATGCGTATTAACTATAATTGCACTAGACTAGCAACCAAAGTATGAAATAATAACTGAGAAGACAATTATTGATATGATTTTAATGTTGTTGTAAAGTGGTAGTAAAAGTTCGTTCAACTCAGATTTGTGAAGATCGATTTCAGACTTAATCTAATTAAACTAGAAAATATGTGGAAGATGATAACAATAGTACGAGAGACTAGGACATAGGATTTCACCAATACTCATTCATAAGATTCATACATTTATTCTATACAATTATATCCCAAATAATATTAAAATATTGACTTTATATCTTTGCCAAGGTATATCTTTAAAAGATTAACTATAAATCATAAACATGACGCATCAAAAGAACTCAAGACTAAGCATACATCATCAAACAAAATCATAAATCGATTTAAATTAATGCAAAAAGTCATAAAATAATTTAAATTAGCTAGGCAACCGACTATCAAGGCCATTCTAGATTTACAAGACATACAAACTGCTCGGAAGATTTTATCTTCCCTTCGCCGCCATGATTATCCTAGATATTTCTAAATAAATTAGATCACAAATTTTTAAATATCTTTAACACCCTCTCTTAGTTTGTGAAGTTCAATTCTTTCTAGAAAGGTGGGGCCTCGTCTTCTTGGTAGATTTTCATCTGGATTGTTTCCATGCGAGCGACAGAAGTAAATGTCTCATCATAATCAATTCTGGGTTTTCCTTTGTAATTTATCTTGCGTTGTGTTTTAAAATTGAATCATTCTCATTGTACTTTGTCTTGTAGATCCGTTTCAGGCCAACTATTCCTTTGTAAATTAGCTAATTAACAAGCTCCCATGTCTTTTTTCACTTGATTACTCGTATTGATTTCTTCATTCATGGCGTTTCTCCATTTTTATTATTTTTCCGCTTCCTCATATTTTGCGGCTCCAATGCTATAAATGCAATGTTAGAAGTATCATAAATATCTCTCAGGGAATGCATCTTTTTAGGTCGGGCACTTGGTTCAGATGAACATGGAATTTATTGAGTTGGACAAGGTGATCTTGGGCGAGATGAAGGAGTATTTCTTCGCGATAGGATGATTTGGCTCTTCTTTAATAAGTAGTGAAGACTCGTAGTTGTTTTTGAAATATCAAGTTTAAGACCAACATTACGTCATAATCTCTTACGTCATATTTTCTTAATATTCATCTCATTCACCATTTCAAAAGTCATCACAATTTGTTCATTTATATCTGTTCCTTTTAGCTCCTTGTTAATCTTGTGTAATATTTTATTCAATCTATAAGCAATGATTTTAATAAAAGTCTCAGAGAGGAAATTATTCAAACTAATAATAGGTCTGAATTGATTAGCTCTCGACACTTTTGATTTTTGGAATAAGAACTAGGTAGTTTGAGCTGAAGACTTTAGGAATAAAAACTTTAGCCACCAAAATTTAATACCATTAGAAAAATCTTCGCTAATGATCTCCCAAACAAATCTGTAAATCCCTCGTGCCACTCCATCTAGTCTTGGGGCACTATGAGGGTCTAAATCGAATACAACTGTTTTCGTTTCCTCATTAGAAGGAGTTGCATCCAACATAAAATTGTCATCATCATTTATCACCTTCGGAATAGCCTTGAATACGTTCTCAGCAAATTTAACTTCATAATATTTGAATTTATCCTCAAAATGATTTACCAATAATTCTGCTATATCATTCTGATTAGAGACAATCAAACCATCTTTGTTTTCTAAAAGTTATTCCTTTCTGAGCTTGCCTCACTTTAATATAAGTATGAAGAAAGTTGGAATTAGCATTTCCTTATATGAACCACTTAGTCATAAATAATCTTCATATTATGTTGAGTTATGACATCATGAGTACCCTTGGCAGTAACCAAATTATTTAGTAAAGTCATATCATTAGGATTGTTATCAGATAAAGAAGCAACATGTATAACCTCCCTTTCTACATTGCAATTTAATCCTAATGTACATTCCAAGTCTAGAGCTTGAGATGAATTTTCAACCTCTTCAATTTATTCATGAAAACAAAAATTGAATTTCCATTATTACTTCATTCCAAGATGATCTTATAGCTTCTTTGAACTCTGGATGAGAAGTCCACTGCTGCTTTAAATCCCTAATAAAGGGTACATTTTTTGGTCCTAGAATAGAAATATTAGTCCCCATCAATGAACCATGATCACAAATACCTTTAGTTCACACTTTGTGTTCCCACCCAGTTGGATAAACCATTTAGAATTACAGACTGCTCTATCTAATTGACAATCAATTATTTTCGTACCTTGTTATTACACCAGGTAAATTCCAATATATAATTAAGTGCTTGAATTAACCCATATGAATTACTACTACCACTGAAATTTGTCATTGAAACTTTCGAAGGATTTCTTCCTCCTTTTTTCTCATATAAACTCAAAAAACAGTAAAATCACCAATAACCATCCAAGGTTTATTCATATTACTAACTACATTCATTTCAGACCAAAGCACTCTTCTGTTAACAACAAAAGAATCAGCATGAACTCATGTAACTAAGACACCACCGACATCAACACTAATAACTTGAGGAGTAGAAGAAATAATCCGATGATTATTAATAGAATCATTCCACAGAATCCATATATATTTCCTATCTTCATGTCATAAGAATTATGAATTGGCATGTAATGCATTCAGATAAATTCAACTTTTCATAAAAATGGTATTCCATCTAACTTTTAGTTCTGCAACGTACACTAAATTAAGAATGAGAAATTTATTAACTAAACTTATAAATTTGTTTTTGACTTTAATTTCGCTGAAGCCTCTGACATTCCAATAGATAATCTTTACTGAGAAAAAAAGTTTTGATCAATCCATTTTTAGCATCTTGTTTTCTAATAGTTATGCTACAAATAGTTTTTTGAGGTTTTGAAATCCCCATAGATTTTATAGCCCACATCAATAACCTCCTAACTAATAATATCATTACTAATGCGAATAACATTAACTGAATTCTAGACAAAAGGCATGTTTTCTGAAATACACAAAATTTTACTTATTTCCAAAGTTGAAGAAACAACATCCTCCTTCAATCCTTTTAGATCATGAAAATACCGGAAAAACCACTATATTAGCGGAGTTTGAAGTAAAGAAAATACTCTAGATATATTCTTCCAAAACAAAATGCTCAACTACCCCACCACGAGGAATTTCCCTTCGCTTAAGTCTACATCTGTAACTAGATAACCACCTTCCTTGTAATGATTACAAACCTTAGAAGTTTAGGAATATCAATTGTTTGGTTAAAATCATGTACAGTAGAACCCCTATAACTTTATCTGCGATAAAATTGATAAATGTTGTCGGTCCCGAATCGGGACCAACGGGCTAAATTAATAATTCACTAAATTTATAAAGTAATAACTTTCTTTAGCTTTCTACAGGTCCCTTTGAGTATATAAATTAATAACTCTCCAATTTATATAAATTTAGTTTTACATTTATGCTAATTTAGTAAAGAATGATTCAATTGTGACTTTTTTTTTCTTAAAATTGACGTCACATTGAATTTCATCTTGGATTTTTCTTAACATTCGAAGAGTTTTTAGTGTTGTCGTTTCCTGATGCAATAAAAACCTATACAATATCTTTGCAGCTTTGATAGCTTTTTTACGGGAGGTGGCTCTGTAACTACACTTTCATCTTTGAATTCCACATCATCACTTTCGTGTTTTCCCATGACATCTCAATTACTTCTTTGTCAGTCAACAAATCTGAAATAATATCCTTTTGAGGGCAGTTTATAAGAAATTCGATAGCCATTCCACTGTGCTAATTCAATTCATTAATTGAATTCTGCAATTCTCTAGTTCCTTTATTATTTAATGCTTCACTTGGATTCTTCGATACGGTGTCATCCACTGGACGAATCTTACAATGACGAAAACAATTTGCAATGGAATAAGGTGTATTGCTTCATTTTGTTGATTTTTCTTTTTTAGAATTAAATAATATTTTGATAAACTAATTAATATATAATTTAATAATTATTAATTTATGCGATTATTTAATATCGCGATAAATTGATAAATTTTTTCCGTCCCGACGCTACTATTTTACAGGGGTTATACCTCTGTACCATACTTTATAGCAATCCAAATTTTATTAGGACTTGGTTTTAATAAATCAATTTCAATAAAGACACTAGCATAGAAACCATTTTTCCTCTTTAATGTATTTTCATCAACATATAGAGGTCTACCAATAGTTGTACCATTAGTTAAAAATGATTGATTCCTTCAAGTATTCAAAGCTTAATCCAGGTAAATGAACCCATACAAATGCTAAAGACGACTTTTGTTTACCCTTTCTGAAATCCGGCTCCCATTCTATTATTCTTAAGGTTTTTTGTTAAAATGATTGATTCCTCCTTATTATTTTACCCATAAAATAGTTGGTGACCTCATTGGGACTCGGTTTCTTATCCAGCATAATGCATCCAGGCGACACTAGTAACGTGGGAGCGATATCATTTTGCACAATGTGTACGATGTGATGACTGAAGTTGTAAGTGACATCAAAGAAAAGTTACTCGTACGCACTGTAGTCATTACACATATAGTACAAGCAAGGTGCACGGATGTTAATACTAGAGTCTAGAGGCAACCTCTGTCAAACGAAAAAAAACAATGAACAAAGGTGTCAACTCGTCTAAACAAAGTCCGCAAAATATGCAGGAGGAGCTGGAGGGTCACATGGACTATGGAGTTAGGGGCAGGAACAATGCATCGGTGCACCTGTATTGTAGGAGTCAAAAATCGCACATATTAATAATCACGCGAAATGAAGTATACAACATACGCGATGAATATCGCACACATCAAATTGAGACGTCACATCAGATGATGTCAGAAAAGTCACGGGTAAAGTGTGAGGAGTTATGCGAAGATGAGCGATTGTATATGAGCGAATATGTCGCACAGAGATCCCGAAAATAAAGGAATTTTTAGTTGTCATCCACTATGTAAACCCCTATATAAAGGAGAGAGTAGTTGTCTTGTAAAGGATTCGAACACAAGTCTTGTAAGAGAGATTCTAAGAGAGAGAAAGTGAGTTTAGTCTATAAAAGTGTTATCGTAAGTATCCATCAATCTTGTAAATAATCTAAATATATTCAATCAATGAGATAATTTCACATGATGATTACATAGAGAAACAATTAGGTTAATTGGAGTGTAGTTGTAAGATTTCTTACAACTTCATTTTTGGCGCTAGAAAACAGCTCTGGATGATAAATCCTGATACCATATCATAAACCGAAAAAGAAAATAGTGAGATCAAAACATTTAGCAAATGGTAAGAATTGAATATGTTGTGGAACAAGGAATGACGACTAGAAGGAGTAACAGACTCGCTGAACGAAGAAGAATTACAAATCTTGAGCAAGAAGAAGAAGAAAGAATGTATTTTTAATCAAAGAGAAGAAAATCCAATTCGATTTCAGCGAGGACAAGAACAAAATATCGATTATGATAGAGTGAGTGTCCACACTGCGACGACAAATTCTACAGAAGAATAATAGAGAAATGGGAACGCAGAACCAATTACAGCGAGTGAAGGAAATATGACGATTGCAGAGCTTAGGCAAAAATTAATAATCGAAAGAAAGAGGGAAGAAGAGGAGCGTGCAAACTTGATCCGACAAAATGATGATTTACGAGAAGAGAATCTTAGATTGCAGGAACAACGGTTAAGAAGTGTTACACCCTCAAGATCAAGATCCAGTAGGAATTCTTCCAGACAGAGCCAATCTAATCGAAGAAACGATAGGCGAGAGAAACATATGGAGGTCATTAAAGAAAATTCACAAGAAGATGAAAATTTGGAAGATCACAGGGAAAGAAGACGTATAATTGAGTTAGAAACTAATCGTTATGAGCATCCGCGCGAACTTCTTCGAAGAGCAAATACCAATCCTGAAAGAGAAGAAGAATGTACAAGGAAAGGACAAATGATATTACATGGTAGGGAGACGCCCAAAGAAGAATATGAGCGCGAACGAGAAGCTGCGCGTGCAAGAGATAAACAACGAAGAAGGGAAGAGTTATAAGAAAGAGAATTACAAAGTGGATTGCGCCACATTGATAGTAGAAGAAGGGGCGCGAACATCATCGCATAGAAGATACTAATCAAGGTCGAATGACACCACAAGAAAGAGAAATATCAAGACATCAATATGATCGCACAGGCAATGAAGAAAGACACGACAGAATACAAATTGAAACGAATGCTGAAAGGCGTAGGCGAAGAAGAGAGGAAGATGAAAAACAGGAGATACAAGAGGCAATACACCAAAATAATCATGAGAACATATTGAGACAAGCAAGGCTAAAAAGACCTATGCAAGAAGATTTGGACCAATCTTTCAACAAAGAAATACTCAGGGAGATGGCAGAATTAAGAGAAATGATGACTGTAAAAAAAAATGATGGGAGAAGACAACTAGAAGAAGCAGTGGAAGAAGCAGGAAAAACTCCATTTACAAAAGAAATTCAAAGAGCACCGATACCATCTAAGTGCATTTTGCCCGCATTCACAAGCATATTTGACGGAAGTGCATACGTGATCCTACATGTGAAGGCTTACTCTAGATGTTTATTGCAGTGGGAAAATTATGATGCAGTAATGTGCAAGTATTTTGCTGCAAGCTTAGCAGGTGAAGCTATGAAGTGGTTTGAAGGATTACCTGTAGAGTCCATTGGTTCGTTCTATCATTTACAAAACATCTTTTTGGGGCAGTACATAAGTAACAATCTATCAAGACCAGGGATTGAAACTGCATTTGGACTTCGCAGAAGAACGAATGAAAGCTTACGTCATCTAACGACTCACTGGAGAACAATGTGTAGTGAAATGGGAAGGAGGGTGGACGAGAGACATCTTATTCTGGCATTCATAAATGCTCTTTTAGCGACAGATCTATTGTACACCCAAATTTTTAGAGTAAAAGATACAATTACAATGTCAGAATTACGCGAATTTCAAGAAGAATATATAGCACTCGAAGAAAAGTAGAGAGATATGGAATCTTACCCAGTTGCAGTAACATGTTCGAAAAGTGGAAATACAAGTTTACTTCCGAGAGTCACGAATGTTGTTCGAGTACATCACAGAGAAATCCAGGAAGGAGTAACGCAAAGATGGGACAAAAATTAGTATCTATGGGCAGTGCAGATCAAGCAGAGTTTGAAAAAGAGTATAGAGATAAACAACATCAAAAATATGGAAATAATGATACAGCTCAGCCAGGTAACTCTACAGGACAACAAACAAATTATAACAAGAAATATGGAAGAATATTATGGGAACAAGTAAATCTGCCAAAAATAAATACTACAGTAGATGAAGTATGGGAAGCTGCTCTTCTAATGGATGATATTCTAGAACCACATAATGCAGGCGAAGAGCCACCACTAGGGAGGAGGAGTAAAGAGTATTGTATCTATCACAGATTCCATGGTCATACAACTAGCAATTGCAGAAATGTGAGGAAGATTATATTGCGGATGATCGAGCGGGGGAAATTAGACCACTTTCTACTAAATCAAACAGGAAATTTGCCTCCACCACCATCTCAAGGAAATAAATACGAAAAATAAATGGATAGGAACACATTTGTTATTGAGGTGGGAGCGAAAGCAAAGAATCTATTCGGTAACTCGATCATACATTCATTCAAAACCATAGAAGATTTTCATGATAATATCTTAAGTCGAGTATATGCAAGAGATGATGAAGGAAGGGAAATTTTCAACCTGGCAAAAGTACCATCCTTGAAGGACTGGAAAAATCAGAAGATTTCGTTCAGCGCAGACGAAGTCCCGGAAGGAAAAGCTTCGCATGAGTGCCCGTTAGTGGTAAGATTGGGAATCAACCCGAAACCATTAGAAGAAGATGAAGAAGAAGAAGAGAAAAATACTTGGGCAATAAATAGAATTCTTATAGACACTGGAAGTTCAGTCGATATTCTATTGTATCACACATACAAAACAATGGGTGGTAGAGATGATGAACTGATCCCCTCAACATACAAGATCTATGGTTTTAATGGCTCTGCGAACAAACCAAAAGGGGAGGTAACTATGAGGATTCTTCTTCAAAGCTTACCAACAGATACCACCTTTTGTGTAGTTGATGTCGAGTCACCATATAATGCTTTAATTGGAAGACCTTGGCTGCATAGCATACTAGCTGTCGCGTCAACTTTTCATCAGTGTATAAAGTTTCCTTTACCGAAGGGTGTTGGAATTATAAGAGGGGACACAGTTGAAAGTAAAAGTTGTCAAGAAATTGATATTGACAGATGCGAAGCAAGGGAGTCTAAGCGAAGAAATTGGCAAAAGAATGTAGCAGATAGTAAAAGAGCAGAGAGATTAATGGTCGATATTTGAGGAAGTATAATGAAATAGAGTAACGGAAGGAAGGAAAACAACACTTGATGAAAAGTTTATGGTGGAAGAAAATTGGTAGAAGAAATCAATAAAAGGAGTAGTAAAAATGGATAATAAAAGATGCAGATGAATAGAAACAGAAGCAACAAAATGAGTGGACAGAAAACATCATAAAGTGGAACGCAAAAGGATGTTCAAACAATGCCAGTTGAATGATTATAAACATGGGCGACATATTCGTATGGTATGTCGCACACATGCGAATTTCGGAAGAGTCAGAAATAAGGAAGACAAATGCATATAACGAATGTGTATGATTTTCTTTGAGTCAGATGATTTGATAACAACATTTATGTACTACAGTTGATTGAAATGAAAATTTTTAAATTCAGATGGTAAAACCATAATAAGAAAATACAAAGAGAAAGATTTATAATAAGACCTTTATAAAAGGCTACAGAAAATGATATTTATTATCATATTGGCTAGGAATCCAAATATGGCGTGCACCCTAGTTCCCTCACATTGAAAAGGCAAAATAGTAAGACCTAACGCACGTAATAATTGGAAAGACCTAGAAGGCATGACTCAAGGGAAGGCTACACCAACCCGGAACTTGAGTTGTGGATATTTGGGGTGAGAATTAAACGATAATGCCCATCCGGGAAAGATGCCTTAAATTTTCAATCTAAGATACTAATCTTAGATTGAGAGCCTAAGGTGAGAAAGGCTCTCCTAAGGAGTGCAGAAACTCGATCAGGGGGCCGAGGTACACGGCTGAGTCAAGAGTGCCCGGGACGTCTGGAGCGTACCTTGCCACTCTTGACAAGTCCTGACTATGATGCACTCGGTCCGAAGATACCCCACTTAGGGTGCGATCTTGCTTCCATAAACCCTATAGGTAGTGTATGCGACATCGTGAAATCAACTGGTCGTTGAAAAGCCGGATGAGAAGAGCCATAAGCTTAACCAAATAGAGGTAAGCTTCCTTGAAGGGGCAACCAGGGGGAAGATAAGGACGGCACCCTCCATTAGGGAGATGAATTGTGTCAAAAGACGTAAATGTAGGATCAGAATTTCGCAATGACAATGTTTCAGCGAAGTTATCAATGGGACAACATAACAGTGTCGCAGAACAGTTTCAGAAATGATAGAATAAATGACGTCATCTAAGGTCACGAGAAAGATGTGATAGTCTTGCGAAGATTAGAGAGTTTGCAAAATTATCATCTGTAAGGTTGCGAGAATGTCGCAAACCATATCCGAAAATAAAGGACAGATTAGCTGTCATCCACTATGTATTTCCTTATAAATAGTCATTTGAGTTGTAAAAAAGAGAGAGATCTTTTTGAGTAAGAAACAAGTAAATAGGAGAGAGAAAGTTCAGAGCAAAGATCATTCTTGACTTCTTTATATTTCTTGTAAGAACATTCAAAAATTAATCAATAAAATTAAGAATATAAACCTAAAAATGAGTTGATCAACAATGAAATCATATGAGGGGTGTAGTGTAGGATTTCCTGCAACTACATAATGGCGCTAGAAACAGGGAGGAGTTGAAGATTATTCTAGAAAAACTAAAGATTGATATTGAGATTTGTGAAAATTTAAAGTGATTGATTAATATTTTTTCATAATTTCTTGCAATACTGTTAGCATTGAAGAAATGGCTAGAAGAAGAAATACATCTGAACAACCGACTATTATTAGAAGAAGCAAAAGAATTGCTGGAAGAGAAAGAAGTGAAATGGGAGAATCTACTAGAATGAGAAATAATAGAGAAAATGAAATTCAATCGCCAATTCAACAAACACTAGTTCAAGATAGGAATACAGATTATGACAGAGTGAGCGTACACACTTGGCGATCAAATTCAGCAGAAGAAATAGAAGAAGAGCAACAAAATAGAAATTATAGACAGGAAGAGAGAAATCAAGAAGCAGATGAAGGAATAATTCATGGAGGTGAGGAAATTGGAGCGTTAGAAACATTAAGGCGAAGAATACATGAAGAAAGAAGAGCTGAGGCAGAAGAACGTGCGAATTTAACAAGGCAAAATCACGAATTAAGGATGGAGAATATAAGACTGCAGAATAGAAGATCGAGAAGTATTACAAAACCATATTCAAGATCGACTAGAAGAGAAATGAGGCGAAATTCACCCACAATCAATGCTGGAAACAATATTCAAGAAGAAATATCAAATCCTAATGAAGAATATCGCGAAAATAGAGAAAGAACTGATGATCGTTACATTCCACAAAATGAAACTTTTGATGATGGGCAAATTAACGAGCAAAATCAGCGACAAAATAACCAAGATAGAGAAGGAAATCAAGAGGAAAGAAGAAGAATTTTACATGTGAGAGAAACTCAAAGAAATCAACAGACAATTGAAGAAGAAATTGAAAGACATAATGCTGAACAAGCATGTTTAATCTGCGAACGTGAAAGATGGAGAGCGTAAATGGAAGAACAAGAGCTTCAGGAGACAATTCGCCAGAACAATCATGACAATCGAGAAAGAAGGCGTATACAAAACCGGAATAACGATAATCTCAATGAGGAGTATGATGGAGTAAAGAGAATGGCTGAAAGACAACGAATTGAATTGATAAGAAATGAACAAAATTACGGAGGGGAAAATGAACGACATCATCATTTGCGAATTCAAGATAGGGATGAGGAAGAGAATCGCAGAAGAAGACGAGATGAGGATAATGAAGAAGAGATACAAAATTTCGCAAGAAAAGATAGACGTGAACGCAGAAGAAGAGAAGCAAAATTAAAGAGACCAATGGGTCAAGATTCAGGTGTAAATAAACAAATCTTGAAAGAATTAGAAGAAATGAGAGGAATGTTAAATAACATAGGAGAAGTAGGTAGAAGACAATTGGATGAAGCAATAGAAGAAGCTGCGGAAACTCCATTTACAAGGGAAGTACAATTAAGAGGAATACCACCGAAATGCAGTTTGCCCGCATTAACCAGCATTTTTGATGGAACAACTTGTGCAATTCAGCACATTAAAGCTTATGTGAGGTGCATGTTACAATGGGAAAATCATGATGCGGTATTGTGCAAATATTTCGCATCCATCTTAACAGGAGAAGCGTTAAAATGGTTTGAAGGTTTACCAATGAATACAATAACCTCCTTAAATCATCTGCAGACCACATTATTGGGAGCATATATAAGTAATAATTCCTCACGACCTGGTATAGAAGATGTGTTTGGATTAAAACAAAGGATTGGCGAAAGTTTGAAACACTTGACTAAAAGATGGAGAACTATGTGTGGTGAAATGGCTGGCCGTGTAGATGAGAGATATCTCATATTATCATTTATCAATGCTATGTTTGCAACAAACCTGTTGTACGTCCAAATTTTCAGAGTCAAGAATACGATTACAATGACTGAATTGCGAGAACTTCAAGAAGAATACATTGCTCTAGAGGAAAGACAAAATGAAATGGAATCATATCCAGTTGCGAACACCAGCTCACAAACAGCGAATGCAAGCTTATTACCCAAGCTAATAAACACAGTGGAGAATACTTCGCAAGTACAACAAGAAAAGATGACAAGTAACAATCAGTAGAAATTAGTAGCTATGGGGAGCCGAGATCAAGAAGAGTATGAAAGAGAAAGAAATTTCTACAATCGTGGAGAAAATACCAATATTCAAAGACTCGATCAACCGCAAGAAACTTATGGAGGTCAAAGACCAAACTTTAATAGAGGACAAGGAGGTCACAACGTAATATGGGAAGAAATCAAGATGCCACCTCTAAATGCAAGTGTGGAGAAGATATGGGAAGCTATAATTTTGATGGAGAATATACCAACACCATGGAACATGGGAACGAAACCACCTCCAAACCACAGAAGTCATGAATTTTGTTCTTATCATCATTTTCATGGACATACCACAAACGATTGCAGAAATGTAAAGAGAATTATTTTGAGAATGATAGATCAAGGAAAACTAAACGACTTTCTGGTATGGCATCCGCAATCTAAACCATTACCACCACCGCCAGAACATCACAAAGTGAATACGATGAAAAAGAAAGAAACATTCTTCATAGAAGTTGGTGCAAAAGCAAAAAATCTATTTTGTCACTCTATCGTACATTCATATAAGACAATTGAAGATTTTCATGATAATGTTTTTAGTAGAGTGTTTGAAAGAGATAATAATGGAAGAGAAATTATGAATATTGCGAAAATCTCGCCACTAGAGGAATGGCAGAAACATATCATTTCTTTTACTGCAGAAGAAATTCCCGAAGGAGAAGAGGTGCATGACAATCCATTGGTAATAAAATTAGAAACTAATCCAAAACCGAAAGAAGATGAGGATGATGAAGCTGAAGATTCATGGGCAATCAATAAAATTCTAGTCGATACTGGAAGCTCTATGAACATCTTATTTTATCATACTTATTAAACCATGGGTGGAAGAGATGATGATCTTATACCATCAACATATACGATATATGGTTTTAATGGTACTGCTAACAAGCCTAAAGGGGAGGTTACTATGCAAATTCCATTGAAGGGAATATCTTTTGAAATCTCATTCTGTGTCGTTGATGTAGAATTACCCTACAATGCATTAATTGGTCGACCTTGGCTACATGAGATTCTAGGTGTAGCTTCAACTTTCCACCAATGAATCAAATTCCCTCACCCCAATGGTGTAGGAATCATAAAGGGAGATTGGGTTGAAGGAAAGAGATGTTACGAAACTGAGATAGAATCTTGCGAAGGAAGAGAAAACAAGAAGGAAAACCGGCGACAAAAAATCAAAGATGTTCAAAGAAGTGAGAGGTTGATGGTGGATTCAATCGAAAAGAAAGGAGAAGAGATGTTGCGAAATTAATGCTAGCTCAGAATAAAAAGGATGAACATACCACTACCAAGGAAGAAATAGCAGAAAATAATAAAGAAGCAGAGGATGGCAAAGGTAATAAAAACAAGAAATGTATGAATGATTAAGTTGTTGCGATAATCTCGCAATAAGTAAAATTTTCAAAAATACATTTGATTGAACAACAAAATTGAGATTGCGAAATTCAAATACAATATAATGATTTGGGAGACTCTCGCAGAGATAATGAATTTTACAGAAAATAATCATAGAAGAATGACAAAAGAGAAAGAAGCGAACCTTTATGGCGTACACCCGAGTTCGCGAATACATTTTCGCAAGAGGCAAATGTAAGACCTAAAGTACGTCATATAAGGGGGTACCTATTGCATGACTCAGGGAAAGGCTACACCGCCACCGGAACCTGAGTCATGGAGATTTGGGGTCAATGAAGCCCATCCGGAAGAGGCACCTTGGATTCTCAACTTAAGCATATGACTTAGGTTGGGCGACTAAGGTAATAAGGACTCTCCCAAGGAGTGCATATCTGATCAAGGCGCCGAGGTACACGGTTGAGTCAAGAGTGCCAGGGACGTTTGAAGCGTACCTTGCCATTCTTGACAAGTCTTGGCTTATACTGCACTCGTCCCGAAGAAAACCCCACTTAGGGTGCATTCCCGTAACCATAAACCCTATAGGTAAAAGGGATAAGAGGCTGCGAAAATAACTGGTTGTTCTTAAGACTTGATGGGAGGAGCTAACCTTGTATGGTAGAAGTACGCCTCCTTGAAGGGGCAACCAGGGGGAGCTAAGGAAGGCACCCTCCATTAGGGAGCTGATAAGTGTCTTAAGACGCAAATGTCATAAGGCTTTTTATTCGCAAGGATATTAAGGCTTGTCATATTTGTGCAACAATCCTGAAGAGGCAATAATACAAAAGAAAAATATAAGACGAGATCAATGGGTTTTCGCATGAAAGTGCGAAGACGTCCTGCGATTTCGTCGCAAGACGCCAATGTCATGGGGCTTTATTTTCGCAAGAATATGCCTATCATATTGTCGCAAAAATCCTGAAGAGGCCATAATACAAAAGAAAAAGTTAAGGCAAGATCAATGGGTTTTTGCATGAAAGTGCAAGGACGTCCTGCAATTTTGTCGCAATGACAAGAGGTGGCATAATAAGACCTTCAATTAGGAAGGCAAAATAAGACCACACAGGAATGAGATTTTGAAAAGAAACAAAATTCACTTCGCAAAAGGTTGCGAAATTATACAATAAGAATTTTTTTATGAAATCTCTCATTTGGATTCAAACAACAGAGGCAAGTATGGGAATGTATGAAATTAGAAAATGTTATTTGTCTCCAAATGAGAGATTTACTCAAAAATTCAAGAATTAATGATTATATTGATTAACTGTATTGCAAAGAAGAATTGTTTTAATTTACGCAGGTCAAAATGAAAGAAACACAAATATACAGAAAGAAGAAATAAATGTACAAGTATTACAAAGAATCAAAGAAAGAAGTAAAGACTATTTCTTGGTTAATCCTTCATTACCTTCATCAGACTTGCTTCCTTCTTCATCTGCGTCAGAATCTTCATCACCATCAGAACTTCCATCACTATCAGATTCTTCATCGTCAGCTTCGCTATCAGAGATAATCAAACTGGGAGTATTATGTGGAATTTCTTCTAAAAGACAAGGATAATCATAATGTGGGATATTATGATCATCACAAACCATTTGGATGGTTTGATTACGGAGATGCATAGCGTCATTCTTAAAATTCACAACGGTGATCTTGATTTGATTCTTTAATCTAGAATACTTGTCGTTGTGAGAAGAAAGATTCTTTGCGAGTTCCTCCTTTTCAGTTTCAAGTTCGTCAATCTTTTCACGATATTTATTTTCAGAATCTGCGAACAAAAGAAAATCAATTATTAACTTGATGAAAATTCATAAGAAGCAAAAGATTAGTAAAGAAGAGCAATTAGCAACCTTCTCTGTCAGAAATCATATCTCTAATCAAGGCTGTATGTTCAACTTGGAGACTAACATTTACGCCTAAATCTTTTCTAGCATCATCTAAAATTTTCGCATCCCAGACAAATTCATCCTCACTACTTATGAGAAGACGAGAACGAATTTGATTTTCCCTTTCGCAGAGTTCAATATTCTTGCGGTTAGCTTCATCTCGCTCAAGTTGAACTTCAAGGAGAGGCTCTTGGAATTTCTCCAAAGCCTTGGCACCTTGATCAGAGATACGATCCTTATCATCTATGAGACCGCTAATTTTGGTTCTTATCTCATTGGTTTTCTCTTTGGAATCAATAAGGAGACGCTTAAATCTGTTGGCTAAGCCTAAACTGGATCTATGATCAATTTCTAAGAGGCGAAATTTCAATCTAAGTTCATTTAGAGAAAGAGATGAAATTCTATCATTTGAGAAGCTATTTAAGGAATTGTTAAGACGTTCAAGAAGGGTATCATTATCCAAGGCATTAGGAAATGAGAGAAGAAGGGTAGCTTCATCAGAAAGACCATAAATGTCTGCAAAAAGGATCATTTAAATAAGATAAAACAACAAGATGAATGAATAAAGAGAAAAGAGAAAAGTAACATACCGTAAAGCTGATTATTAGCTTGTTGAAGACTAGAAATTTTGTTCTTATACGAGGAAAAATCAATTTCTAATTGTATATTTTTCTCGTGAAGACCTTTAACTTCAGCTTCTAATTCTTCATTTTTTTTGCGAAATTGAAGATTCTTCTTTTCAAGATTTTCGCGTCTTCTCTCTAGATCTGAGGCAACAACAAAAGAAGTTTTTCCAGCCTGCGAAAAGATATAAAAATATTAATATGGAAAGAGATTTTGAGTTATAACAATGAAGAAGTAAAAGGATAAAAGTATACCAGACTATTGAGAGAATGCAAGAAGTCGGGAGTCACTGATCTAGAAACTCCACGAAGAGAGCTATCATCATCTAGTAAATGGACATCACAAAAGGTAGCCAAGATCAAGTTGAGCATCTAATACATATGCTAGTAGTAGGTGTAGTAGGGTGTTTTATCCTGGAGATACCCGTCCTGTGAGGTCTATAGCATCACTCTTGAGTGTATCCGGGCGCTAATGTCTTAAGGGCAACGTGTTGAACACGTGACTCACTTTGTTTTTCCAAAGTTTTGCCTTGTTGCTGTTGCGGAGATCTGGGGAGCTCGTCCGTTTCATCAAATCGATCACTTCCATTATAAAGGATATGAGTATCAATAACTTTTGTTTTTTTTGATTTTTTCCTTGTTTTTGATTATTGCACCCAACAATCTTAAGACATTATAATTTGTAATAATCAGATGTTAATTGTGAAGTGAAAAACAAAAAAACGAATTTTTGGTCAGCTGTAGAGTTTCGAATTTATCACTTAACCTATAAGTAATTTCGATGAACCCTTTTGACCTAATGTAGTAGACATCTTGATAGTTACCCATATAAAATTTCAGAATTTTTTGAGTTGCAAAAGTATTTTTTGATATTTTACAAAACAGAGAAACGTTTCTGAAAAATTCTGACGAGCAGAAATTTGTTGTTAACTAAAGTAGTTTTTATGGGGTAACCATGAGTTTTTTGATATGGTTATTCAAACGAAATTTTCAGATCTAGATGTTATCTTCAAAACTCATATATTATTTTCCGATTCGGAACTAAGGTTTGTGAGATGTGGTGTATTAGGTGATTGAGAAATTACTGTATCCGTGGCCAAAGTATAAACGAAGATTATGACATGAAATTGGAAAGGGACATGGATACCAGGAGCCTGTGGATGAACACAAGTCTTCCAAAGCTGACAAAGGCGAGAACATCAAACAACTATGAGCGTAGTCTTCAGAAGAAAGGTATGTTTCGTAAAACTGAATCAGGCATTACTTTAATTGAGGGTGATTGTTATGTTTGTAAAATTCCTGGCTACGCGATAATAAATTATATACAACATAAAAACCTTAATAAGTAGAAAGTTAAAGCTAATTTAGTTGAAACAAACTAGAAAGAGTTCAGTGGCATGGTGTCAGAAGTTATTTTTAATAACCAATGTGGGAGATTAGTAGGTGGCCTCTAGAGACACTAAGCATGTTTGTTGAAACAAATACTTGTTAACCTCTTATAAGAGGATAAGGGATGTCGAGAAACTCTTTTTGAGTAACTCATCTGCAATCGAGGTTGCATAAAAGGAAAAGGTTGAGCAGAAGCTCATATCTGTAATATTCTCATATTGAATGAAGTTTTCATGTTCCGAGCATATGCGAGAATCTTGTATCTTGTTTGATTGTAGATGGAAAAAGATTTAAGATCTTAATTGAATCTAGAAAACTTGTTGTAACTAGGCAGTGATTTTTTAAGCAAGAGTTATAGGACTTTGGGTCTATATAAGCTAAACAGAAAAACTGATGATGTGAACATAGTTGATTCTTGTGCTTTCTTTGTGTGATTGATTGTTTTACGTGGTAGACTTGGAACCATAAACTTATAAGTCAATGCTTAACTGGCTAGCATAGGCACGCAGCCTTTAGAATTAATTTAGTTTGGATTTTGAACACAAAAGTGAAATCTGTGAAGAATCAAAATATGTTATAAAACCTTTTAGCACAAATTTTCAGAGTAATTCTAAGCCTTTAGAATTAATTCAGTTAGGCCTAGTTGACATGAGTTCAACCCAAAACCACTGTGGTAAAAGATGGTTTATAACTTCCGTAGATGATTGTATGAGGTACTATCTTGTATACTTTCTCAGGGATAAGGATGATATCTTAAAGGAAGATGAAGTTAAGGTTGAGCCTAAGAGAAGTAAAAACAATTAGACTTGAGACTTCTTATGAAGCCGACTTCATAACATGCATAGCTTAGTCTGAGCCCCGGACTTGTAAAGAAGCCTTGATATCTACTGAAACCCCATTCTGGTAAGAAGCTTCATTTAGTGAAATGGACTCAGTCTGTCGGAACCTAACTTGGGATCTTGCAAGTTTACCTCCATGGAGTAAGACCATGGGGATGTAAATGAGTCTTTAAGAGGAAACGTTAGGTAGATGGAACTGTGAAAAAATATTAAGCTAAGTTGGTAGCTAAAGGATATAAACTAAAAGAAGGTGTAAATTTCCTTGATTCTTATTCACTTGTGACGAGAATTACTTCTGTTGAGATGCTAATTGATATTGCTGCCGTAAACAACTCGGAGATACATCAGATGGATGTTAAGACAACTTTTCTAAAATCGTGAATTAGATAAAAAAATTTACATAGACCAATCCGAGGACTTTGTAGTGAAAGGTTATTAAGACAAAGTTTGTAAATTGAACGAATATTTGTATGGTTTTCAAATAAGCACGTAAACAATGACATGAAAATTTGATCATGTGATAATGTGTAGTGGATTTAAATTAATGAATCTTACAAGTGTATTTACATAACTTGTTAAGGATGCCTGTGTGATTGTATGCTTGTACATTGATGATATGCTTATATTTGATACAAACATAAATGTGATTAATTCCACTAAAAACTTGCACAGAATGAGAACGTTGACTAGAAAGACTTAGGCTCTTTTGATGTAATCTTAGGGATGAGGATTAGATGATAATAAAAAAAAATTATAGTCTTAGTCGTTCTAATTATGTTGAATTTGTGTTATGAGATACAATCAGTCTGATTGTAAGTGTAACGATCCTCAAGCTCGTCAACACTATTAGACCAGTCAAGAGACGACTAAGCCGCTAATGACTCGATTAATTAAGGACGGTCGTTAATTGTTAGAAATTAATCTAACAAAGATTTAGATATGAAACTAGTATCGTTAGATAGGTCTCGAAAAGTTACGTGAAATAGACTACTCGAACGTACCCTTCAGATACCGGACAAAGTAGAGTTCATCAGATTAGTTTGTTGTAAAGCCGCCTGGTTGCCCTTAGACGTTTCTCGGGTGCTTTTATTATTATCTTGGTCTTATCCCCTTCACCCATCGAGCATATAAGCTCATTTCCTTTTCTTTTCTTCTTCATTCTTCATTCTCATTCTCCTTCTTCTTCTTCTTCTTCGTCTTCTTCTTCTTCTTCTTCTTCTTCTTCTATCCATCGCCTCCGGCGATTTTGTGAGATGATTCTGAGGTCGAATCGAAGTAAAACTTAAGGGATACATTAGGAATTGATTGCTGGTGGTGTGGTTGATGTTATTTGAGATCGGGAGAAGAAAGAGTGATGTTGTTGAGTCAATTAGGGTTCTGTTCTTCAGTTGGAAGAGAGATTAAGAGGAGTTTTGAGTTTCTATTAGATGAAGATCGAACGGGTTGGGGTTTAATTGAAGTTTTGAAGCTGTTCCGGTGAAGACTCAAAACAAAGGTAATTTAGGGTTTCGTTCAATTGAATTTGTTTATGTAAATTTGGTTATGTCATCTTAGATGGGTTTGTTGTTAATTGATGCTTAGATGATAGTATGAAGTTTAAATTTGATTTCTTAAGGAATTAGGGTTTTTGTTGTTCTTCCCCAATTAGAAATTAGGGTTCCTGAGTTAGAATCTTTAGTTGATTATAAAGATGTTGATGTTTCTGGTGGAGATGGAGATTGAATCACTGGAAGTGATGATGTTGAGTTAGTATGGATGTGGTCTTGGATTGAGGCTGTGATTGAACTGGCAGGGGACATGAAGAACTGATATTGGTAGTGATGGGAGTTTGAGCTTACTGCGATTGTTATGGAGAAGATGTTTTTAGATGAATGAGTTAGGGAATTAGGAAAGTGTTTTTATGTGTATGTGAGAGTATGGGTTAGTTTAGAACTGGAATTGCTGAAGTGATAAAGAAGATAATGCAGTTAGATGAATGTGTAGGATTAGTAATTTAATTGAGTTGCAGATGAAGCTATTTATTTGTCAGGAACTGAACTGGGTTGATTGTTGGAGCTGAACTTAGTGATGGTGGTTGCCTAGGAATGGAATTTGCAAGGATGTAGAGTTGAAGCTAATCTATTACTACATATGGGGATGAAATATATGTGGAGGTTGAGTTACATGATGGTGCTTGGTTTGTATGTAATTGCAGATGAGATGATGTGAAGAAATGGAGCAGATTTGAATGTCAGTGTTGCTTGAGAAGATGTGTTGAATGAAAGATGTCTTGGTGGTAAATGTGAATGATTGTGATAAACTACTGCTACATGAAGTGTGTGCAAGATATGGA
Source organism: Papaver somniferum (assembly GCF_003573695.1). Taxonomy (NCBI): domain Eukaryota; kingdom Viridiplantae; phylum Streptophyta; class Magnoliopsida; order Ranunculales; family Papaveraceae; genus Papaver; species Papaver somniferum. The sequence goes on from NC_039366.1 coordinate 16,033,453, forward strand.
TCCGGATGGTTGTACTTGATAGTCTTATTTCAGGCTAGTAGGTTTTAATAGTCAGAGACGATGATATGTTTAGATGTGTTATTTTAGATTGAATGGAACTGGATTGTGATGAATTTAGATAGTGACAGAACTGGAGTTATTTGAGAATCAAGATTTAGAAATGGGGGTTGTAATTTGATTAAGCTTTAGAGTTGTAAATGAGAATTAGAAATGTATATTTTGAGTCTTGTTATATTTTTGTGTTGCATTATGAATTTGTAGCATGTTAGTTAGCCCAGTCAGCTCAGTGGACCGAGTTAGACCCTTGACCCGTTTTTGACTCAGTTGGCTTGACATTTTGACTGTTGACTTGACCTGACCTTAGATGTTGACTGTTAGTTGAACCATTTGATCATAAGTTGAACCATTTGATCATAAGTGACCGTTAGTTGACCCAATTGGGTTAGCACTTGTGTAACGGGCCGAGTCTAGTGGACTTGGGCTTAGTGCCATGTATTCTTAGTTTGATGTTTTGGACCCTTATAGTCTAAATTAGCCTTTGGGTCCTTTTACAGAGTTGTAGATAATTATAAGACATATCTAATAGACTATAGAACAAACCTAATTGAATACTTAAATCTTTAGATGTGCTAAACATAGATAATGAAAAATTATAAAACCATAAATGGGTTTACAACCATTAGATAGTTCACTTAGTCTTTGACTAGAGATTTTATGAGATTATATTATGAGCCTGTGTGAGCCTTTTGGCTAATATTTAGAGTGCTTGTGTGATTAACAGTTAATCTGTATTAACAACGAACGATTTAAATGATGATCCAGTGGATTGAACATCTCGAGGTAGGCGAGGCTTGTCATCAAAAGAGGTGGAATTGATAACGAACTCTCTTGTATTCATTATTGTTTTATAAACCTATCTTTTGTGAAATGCATGCATATCTTTGTTATTATATGATATGTGTACGCATGTATTATTTGTGTGTAATACAAACTAGTTTCTTTTATATTTTGGGACGGGATTGGATCTTTAGAAACAACTACTATCTGTGTTTGGGAGTAATTACTTATCTTCAAAATGTGTTTCTTTCCATTGACTGGTAAGTGATTACAATCTTTACTTATTGTTAGCATGAAAGGAATAGGGTTTCCTTTTGATTGATGTATAGAATGAGTTCTTTCACTGCACTTTTATACCTAGTTTTTAAGCACTTGTGTAGGGGCGTAAAAGCATCCAATATTACATAGGCCCGGAGGGTATCCTTAAGTGGTTACTGAGGTGTCCAATATTACCATAGGAGGCGTAAAAGCAGCCTATGGAATACTTTTTATTAGAGGGAACTATTCTGTATGCATGAACGTTTACTGTTCTTTTAAATTACTTGGAGAATCTTATGTCTGATTGTTGAACCTAAACGACGGAAATGGCTCTCCATGAATAGTTTCTTCCGTCGGCTATAACATTAACACCATTAGATCTCTTAGATACCTGTTATGTAGAGTGCGCGTACATTGAGGTACTCGTAAGGTAGCAATCTTATCTGACTACGGGGCCGCAAACCTCAAGGTGCTTTAATGATCATTAATGAATCCGCAAGAGTCACGCCTTACTACTCCAAAGGAATACGTCGCTCAACTATTATTCTTATTGTGAATCTGTGCCGGATTGGTTGGTAGAAGTTTATATATTCCGTACAACTTATTATCTTAATATTTTTATCTGTTTTCCGTGTTTTATCGGTTTTCGACAAAACCTGCATTGTCTTTAAATCATTCTAGCGAGTACTTGAAAGTTAGTTGTTATTTGTACTGGGCACCCTTCGGGATGATGTGCTCACTCAATTCTCACTTTCAGTTTCAGAGACAGATCAAGATGCGTACGCGGCGATGAAATCTTCGAGGGGTTGGTTTCGTTAGTTGGTTAGCTTCCGCTATGTTTATTTTGTGTTTATAATCTATTTTTGTAAACCAACTCACTACTGAATATGTATCACTTGAGAGGAGTTCTTCTATTTATTTCAGAGAGGGTTTAGATTCGAGTTAATCTTTGTTTAGAACTTCATTCTGAGTGTTTTAGATGGATGTTTTAGATCGTCAGTGCTTCATTTTATGAGTTAATCTCTTGGATTAGTCATCTGCTAGCTTGTGGGGCGCTATATCAGAGCTCACTATTAGATCTTAAATGAGAAACAATAGATAGTAGCCACTGCCAAATATACTAATTGAATAGTTTAGAACTGGGTTGGGTTTGTGAGATAAATCTTAATCACTAAAATCAATCAATAATTAAAATAATTTGTGAGTTGATTGATTGATTTGTTCAATATGTTGATTGCTTGCTTCTTGTTTTGTGTGTATATATCTATGAAGTAAAAATTGTAGGTTGAAACCAATTACTTTATAGTTTAGAAATTTCAAATAGAAAAGTAGAGATTAGTTAGTCTTAATTATTGGCATTTAATTAATCTAGCACCGGAGAATAGTGAGGTTGGAAATTCTGGTGTGTTTGTGTTGTCTTTGTTCGTATGAAACCATCGTCGGGTTTTGCTAACCTGGACAGGCTAACTACAAGCATGGATTACTATTCATATTAGGAAGACTTGCTTCTGTTAGTGAACTGATAGATCCAAAATTTTATTTAGAAACCAGTAGAGTACCTTTTCCTGTAATTAGATCTGTTAATCTATTAAAGTAGAGATAAAGTTAAATTGTAAAAGTAGTTAAGATAATAGTTCGACCATTAAAATTAGTTATAATAGATGATAATAAGATCACTAATAATCATAACGATAAAAATAATAATTTGGATCAAGTAGCCACGCAAACTTATTAGTAATTATCCACGGTCAGATTTTGTAAATTAATTAAAATTAGAAATACATTCTTATACGTTGAAACCAGATAGATGATATAATACTTATTAGTTTATAACCTAAGAACTTGCAGAGATATTGCATAAAATAAAGAGACTAAACTTGTTTGTAATCTTATACCCAAATTTTATTTAGTTCAATAACTGATTTGGTAAATCCTTAAAAATTCAACAAATACACATGAAGAAGTAATAATAGTATTTGGATCCTTAGTACAAAAATAGATTTGAAAGGAAATAAATTCGTATATTAATAGGATACTTTACATTAAAGACTATTAAAATACATTATATTTTTATGCAGACTCAAATTGAAATAATATTAAGTTACCAATGCTAATATTTAACAAGATACATATATATATATATATATATATT